>NW_026897055.1:0-280045 GCF_033153095.1 Gastrolobium bilobum | reverse complement strand
CAAAGGTGTTTGGAGTGTCATTGATGCTTCATTCGTGGAACCTTTTTATAATAATTGGATGGACGAGGAGAAACAATTGTTTTTTAAGGAGAGTGTGCATTGGCTTGGCTATTCGGAAGACATTTACTACATACTCATCTTCAATATGGTGGAGGAGAAGTTCAGCAAGATGGAGGAGCTTCCACAAGTGTTGTCGGCTATGTCCCGGAGACATTTGGATTTGGATATGACTGTGATCGACGGTTGCCTCTCGCTTATAGAGTACCTTAGAGATGGTAGTTGTAATATATGGATGAAGAGAGAGTCATGGATTAATATTCAGAGTGTTCATTTATCAGAGGGAAATATTATTAAACAAGTATTAGGACAGGACACAAGCTCTGAAGTTTTAGTGCTTCCACGTTTTTCATATGGAGAAAAAGATTCAGTGCATTTGCATGCCTATGATCTCATGAAGAGCCAACAGATGAGGAATCTTGGGGTCGAAAGTACATTCAATCGTTTATGTGCTTCTGACTTCACATGCAGCTTGATTTTTCTTGACAAAGAAAGCTATCCCTATAATCCGTGTACTTTACCAATGCTTTCTTTATTGTAGTTCTGTATTCATTTGGTTGATTAATTAAGATTGTGATTATTCTTTGTTGTTTGTACTGATATGCAGTTGGGGACGACATGACGATGGATGATCATCCCCAAGGCCGAGGTTGGATCTTCAAATGGCAGATATTGATAGATGGTGGTCATCATTTATAGGAGCTGAACAAGTTTCATGTGACCTTTGTCGTAAAAAACTAGTGTTTTACGTTTTTACTAGAGTGGTGCGTGTTAAAACTTAAGTAAAAACTGTCTTTGGTAAAAACTGGTAGAAACGTTGTGTAAAAACGGTAAACACTTACGTTTTTACAGTTTTGACCGTTTTTACTTAAAACTAAAAATTTAATTAAAAAAAAAGATTTACAAAAAAAAAAAAAAAACCTAATTTTCGTTTTTCCCAAATCATATTCACAGTATCTTAATATCTTTTTGTTTGGATATATGCTTTTTATAATTATGTCTAATAAAGCTGAATTCTATTATAAGTTATGCAATGAGAATCGCTTTATGTTTTTGGATCATTGTGTGCTTTGAAAGAAGTGGAATTATATCCTGATGAGCGATGATCCACAATCCACATAGTGTATAAAGCAATTAGAACAGATTGGTTATTCATTACTTGTTAATTTTCACTCTTTATAATTTTGATACTTGGTTATGAAAAATAATCAACATTTCTTTTGTGATTTTTTTTTATATGCATATATATAATTTTGTATACGTTTCGTGTCGTTTCTACGTTTTACGTACAACCCTTTCCATTTCTACGTAGCTCAACATACATATTCATTATGTGATTTTTTTTTTATATGCATATATATAATTTTGTATCTTGACCTTAAGAGGTAGAAAGTAGAAACTTTACGTTTCGTGTCGTTTCTACGTTTTACGTTTCTATCAACCCTTTCCATTTCTACGTAATTTTGGCAAATATATACCAAAACCCCATATTTATGTTTTATATATTTTCATATTGCAATCTATATTTAGTTATATTGAAGATTTGCTAAATGATAAACTAAACTATAATCTAAATTTAATATATATATATATATATATATATATATATATATATATATATATATATATATATATTCAGGATATTAGCATTCTCAATGTATCCATTTTTTTCTAGGCACGAGCAAATTAGTTTAAAAGGGTTATTATAATTTTTTACATAAAATCTCAAATATATAAACTCATTAGTTTATTGGATGTTATCTTGTTGTATCATACAAAATCATAGTAATCAAAGTTGGCTATTGCCATTTACCCATCCTCAAAAATTCTGCTACTTTCTGCTGCCCTTACCTAAGAGACTTTGAGAGACTCCCACTGGGACATAATTCATTGACAAGAAAACATTCATCTCCCTCAACACAGTAACCCAACAAAGCAACAAGATTTGGGTGTCTAACATGAGATAAACTTGTAACTTCTCTCACAGAAGTATCCATATTTCCGTCATCATTGATTATGTGCAGTCCAGATATAAGATCACTTTATGTGTACAGAATTGTCAAGCTTTGACAATTTAAACAAAAGTGGATGTCTTCAATTGTTTTGGTAAGGAGAAGAGCCAAGTTTTTACCTCTAGAACACTTATCTAATGCCTGTAGCTTAAGTTATTGAAAACCATAGAAATTATTTGAATATTTATGTATAGATTATACAATTGATGATAAAATTTTAATTAATATATTAAACCAAAATTTCTCATCACCAGCTTTCAACAAAGAGAGAAAAAGAATCTCACCTGCACTTCCTTCCCCAATGATATTCATTTCATTCAGATGGTTAGTGGCAGCATACACTTCCTTGATAGAAAATCTTGGACAAGCAGTTTTCTTTAACATGTCTCCAAATGTTACTGTGAAAAAAGGATTGCATAAGCATAATACCCTTTAAGTATGATGCTATCTAAAGGCGTTGATGGTCAAAGAAGAGAAGAGCACTCAACAATCTGCATATTTGGAAACATAATTAATATTGTAACATTTAAGCACCTTTATTAGTCTTCATTTGTTGATTGACTTCTGCGGTTTCATTTTCTGCTAGAGAAAAGAAGATTGATCACAAACAAATTAGACTAAGTAGCCTTACATATAAGATAACAACCAATCCAAAGTATATGTGTATACTTACCTGTATAAATATGTTGTTCTCCAAGGCATCTCAGAACTGTGTGAACATACAGCTCATTTTCAATTTTGCTGCTTATCAATGTCACAACAACAATTCTACAGAGATCAGATTCAAGTTTTTCAACTTTGATATTGGTCTTTTTGGAATCTGTCCCTCCTATACTTTTCCATGCCCTCATGCAGGAAGGACAGGAAGTTTGCATAGACTCATGCAATCTTGATTCTTTGGATTTTTTCATTTTCTTTTACCCACTTTCTTGGTTGTGGAATTTTCACATTAAAATCTTTCAGATTACTTTGGATGTTTTTATCGTAATTCACATTAAAATCAAAATCAATAAAAAGAGAAAATAAAGAGAAATAGAAATTAAAGAAAAACGGAAACTAAAATAGGGGGTTTGAATATGATTGTAAATTTAAACTGAAATGAAAAAAAAAAGAATAATCAAATTAAAAGCAATCAACCCAAGAATTAGGATTCCAAAGATATCCATCATTGGAAAATAATTACCAAATCGTGATTGATCTCAATTGAATCAGAATCCTTATTTCCAATTGAGATCAATCATAGTTAACTGCTTGTTTCGCTTCAATACTAACTAACCAACCGTCGAAGAGTCTTCAATGATTACTATATAACGAACTCAGCTTCTTATTGAACAGTTGAAAATACCAATCCTACTGTCACGTACTCTCACAGCCAGGTGCAATCTTGATTCTTCTTTCTTTCCTTTTATTTTTTCATTTTCTTTTACCCAAAAATCTTCTCTTCTGTTTCCATTCCAGGACCAGTTGTATGTTTGTTTGGGAACTGAGAAAGCAAAGGAAAACACAAAGAACAATAATTGATGACATTACTGTGTGTTTTTACAGGAAAGGGAAAGCTTCTTGAGGGGTGTGTTGATTTCTCAGGGCATTGTTGTTGTTTACTCATCTACCTGAAGGTAACTCATATAACTCTTTTATCTACTCTCCATAATTTGAGTTTGCAACTTTGTGGGATTTACCTAAAGAAATTAATAATAATGTGTGTTCAATTCTTGAATACCCATTATACTGTGAGAAGGGTTATTCACATTGTCATTATACCCATTGCATTTGTTCATCATAATCCTAATCCCTTTTTCAATATTATGAATGTTTCAATGGGTCAAACTTAAACTAGTCTTCTGTTTTCTTTAAGATGATCACACCTTAGAAGCTGTATTTTTATTTAAAATGTTTTACTTTTAAAGAATCATAACTCCAATCCCAAATACCAAAGATGTCTCCCAGCATATGTAAGGAAATGCATGATTCCAATGGTTGTGACTTTTGACTTCTCAACAGATTTGATGGATTCTGAACGTGAAGAGGATTATTTTGAGTTTCACGACTTAGACAAAAAGCTTTATAAGAGGCTTGTGAATGCTCCCTCAGTAGGGTTTAAAAAAAAAAAAGTTCCCCCAATAGAACCAGAGGAGAGATTGAAAGTTGTAGCCTTCTGGATCTGGCTGGACGAGAGGATTGCATATTCTCGTGTGGTATTCAGTATGTTGAATGTATCAAGATATTTGATCAATGAGGTTGCTGGTGAAGCACTTTTACGCTTCAATTACTTTATTAGTAGTAAGCCAAAAGATTCTTGGTTCGAAAAGGTCCTCGACCTCCCTCTTCTGCGTAGCACTGTGAAAAGTGAAATTCCAAAGAATTTCAAGATAAGAAAAACGCATGCCGCGTGTCTCAGAGAATTGACTGACATTATGCTGAAAGTTCAAAACAGGAATTTAACAGGTAAAGTGAATTTGTTTTTTCTTTTTTCTTTTATTGAGTATTGACAGGTAACAGTGATTCCAATTTCCAATAAGTTGTTTTGTTCTATATAATATATCTATTATATTAATAATATGGTTTTCGTCTTATCAACTATCCCATTGTTTTTTTTTTTTTTTTTTTTTTGAAAGGACTCCCATTGTTTGTTTGTTTATTTTGATTAATAAAATTCCATTTAAAATTCCAGTATTCACCAAGGTTCAGCAGCTTCGCCCGGGGACTAGTGGACTTACTCTAACTGTGAAAGTTGTCGATACTAAGATCATATGGCCTCATTGTAGTCATATGCGAATTGCTGAAAGTTTGGTGGGTGATGAAACAGCAATGATCGTATTCACTTCCAGAGATGATCAAGTGGATCAGATGAAAAATGGCTCTACTCTCATCCTGCGAAATGCCAAAATTATCATGTACAGAGGATCAATGAGGCTTGCTGTGGACAACTCCGGCCGTATTAAAGTCACAGACCCTGCTACTTTCACTGTTAAGGAAGATAATAACATGTCTCTTATTGAATATGGAGTGATCAGAGTTGCAATTTGACAAAGTTTTTTATTGCTGTAAATGAAAGATAAGGGAATAATTGGCTACCAGATCTTAGCTTCTTGTTTTGCTATCCAAGGAGTGATTTTGTTTTTCTTTTTCTCTGTCGATACTTTTTTCTCTGCTTATGGAGCTTAAACACATCATTTTTTGTTGAAGAATAATTTTTTTCACTGCTTTAGTTCGACTTGATGTTTTATTTATTATGTTGTTTTATTTTCCATTTATAGCAGCTGAATATGAATTGGAGAATGATAAAAATAACTGAGATGCTTGTTAACATAATTGTTTTAATTTACCCATAACATAATTAGTATCTGCATTACCAACCAATTAGCAGCTGAATGTTGCATGCATCTCATTGTTGCCTTGGCCTGTTTCTTACCAAGTGACCCCTTACCAATGCATGCAATTTCAATAATCCTCTCAGAGCACACAATGCCTTTCTAGCCTGTCACAGAAACATTGACATGTATTACATACTCAAATACCAGTACATTCCCTTGATAATGAAAGAGAAAACAAGCTTCACTGGAAGTTACATACCAAGTGGGATCGAAAGACATATTGGATTTTAATGGCAGCATCTTCTTCAATACTTCTACATGTTCCATTGGAACCACAAGTCAAGCTACTGCTGCATCTGCTGCTGCCGCTGTCGCAGCAACCACAGCCATGACATGCTTTCTCTGCTCATTCTGAGCATCCGTGGCAGCTTGCACTGTCTGTGAAGCAGTGGCATTTGATTCTGCTGAATTCAATTCCTTTAAAGCTATTGGTGGTGTGGCTGTGCCTTTTGGATCTTCTAAAACTCCATCTCTTCTTCTCCTTTGGGGTTGTTGAAATTGGAGTAGTTGGATTTTCTGTTCCATTTGAAGAATTCAGGTTGGTTGCAGATAGGATAGATGTTCTATTATGTTGCTTTATATTTCATTTATAGCAGCTAAATAAGAACTGGAGAATGATAATAATAACTGAGATGCTGTTAGGATTTATTTTTCTGGTTTCAAACTGAGCAATTTGAATTGCTAACTCTTGTGCTAACATTACACAGTAGTCTAAGTATCTGGGAACAGGAAATTTGGTCTCTTTATGACTCCTACTCTAATCTTTCTTGAATTGCAAGGAATCTAATTCAACTTTTAATTCAGTGAGGCAACTGTGATATCAATTCAACCAATAACCAGCAATAAGGACCTTCTGCGCGTGACATAACATTAAACAAAAATGAATAAACAAAATAAAAAATTAGAATTTATCAGACAGATCATTCACCTTAAATGTAATAAGCAGTTGACTCGGACCGTTAAATTGCCTAACATCAACCCATCTTGGATATCAACTAATGAAATAGTCAAAATCCATTTGAAGATTGTTAACAATAGGGAAAGGGCAACGAACAGCACATCAAAAGGGATATAATTTTTTCAATAAAAAGTGCAATAAATTCCTAATCTAAATAATTTTTTGATGATACTTCAACAGATTTAACCACTATATATGAGTTAATACTTGCCAAAAGTCAAGTTGCCTCTTGAATCACTAAACCTTCACAAATGGTTCGCCATTGTTGGAGTCTTCAACTTGTTTTTGAAGGTATATCATTAGAAACGCGGAAGCGCATCGTACCGATGCGATGAGGAATGAAGAACACCGCTTTGATTACCTGGGATGAAGCAGCGAGCGTGACAATTTCTCACGTTCAGTTCTCCTCCTCAAGCCTCACGATCTGCAGCAACGCACCACGAACGGTCGCAAATTCTGCTCTACGGTTGATCTTCCAGGCTATGACTCAAGGGGATCAGGTGGCGTGTGGGCAACCGTTCAGATGATGAACGTCTGCCTCTTAGTTGTGTTTCTGATGTCTGTAACCTTTGGAGGCACTTGAGAGAAAAGAGAGTTTATATACTCTGCCCAATCCAAAACTAACCCTAAGCTTCATGGGTTATAATTGGACTTTGGGCTCACTCTCACTAAAGCTACTGGGCTTAAGTGAAAAGAGCATACTAAACTCATTCAGGGAAATCTGATTATCCTTATCCGATGGGGCTTCAGCGATAACCATTTCACTAATAAACCCACAAATGGAGCCCGCAGGTTTTAAAATTAATTAATTTTTAAAACCTTCACCCATTCAACATTTTTGTTTGAGAATTTTCATAAGCCCTGTCGAATTCATTGTTTAATTTCAAAATTATCTTTAATAACTTAGTATTATCGACGATGGGTCGTACAATACTTTATTAAAATTTTGAAATTATTAAGGCCTAATAAAATCCAATCATGCTTATCTGTTGGGGCCTCACACGATTATTTTATTGATAGGCCCACAATGCGCCTGAAGGTTAAATTAATTTCTTAATTTAAATCTCCTCCCATAATTATTTAGGTCCAATCTAATAAAATCCAATCATGCTTATTCGATGGGACTTCACATGATTATTTTATTAATGGTCCTATAATGCGCTTGAAGGTTAAATTAATTTCTTAATTTAAATCTCCTTCCATTCAACATAAGCAATATTTTCCAATTTCCAAGAATTATTTAATTGAGAATATCCTTTGTTTGATTTCAAAAACTATGTAAGCAAGAGCGCCGATGAACGTGCATCACTTAGCTTATCTGAATTTTGAAATCATTAAGATCCTAAAATCCAGTCATGATGTGCAGCGTGTGCTTCACACAATCATGATACATGATATGATTGTGGTATGCAGCGTGTGTTTAACAAATGACCATTTTAGTAGATCCACAAATTACTCGCAAAATAAAAGAATTCTCTTAGGAAATTTTTCTTACTAATTTGGCTTGATTTTAAAACTCCAAAAATAATCAATTTGATTATTCTAGATTTTACCAAAATCATAATAATTAATTAATTTTCGAAATTAATATAACCATTAATCTAGATTTTGTTTACAAAATCATAATAATCATAATTTTACTTTACCGGAATATTTAAAATAAAAAACTATGCGCATAAACTGTCACACTAGTCGGTAATGACATAATAGTAAATATATGCACGTATGACATGTGATCATGCAACAATATGGCACCTTCCTATCCTATATGACATGTTATCGCAAATATCTTGTTAATCGCACATATAATTCATACCATTCAATAAAAGCATTAAATAATAAATCTTAATTACTTTAATCCATGACTTTCCTATTTTAAAGAAAAATAAATAAATAAAAATAATAAAATATTACAACTTTGGAATTCAACTATCGCCTAGCCCACAGTATCTGTCTCAAGCCCCTTTAGGGTTTCCATGGGCCCAAAAGCCCAAAGACCCAATCCTTTGGCGAGAAACCCTAGGACGCGAAAGAGGAACCCAAGCCGTCAGGTCTGCCGCGCCCTCACCCAAAGTAAACTCAGACCGAAACTCCAGGGGAACGACCGACACATAGAGACGAGTGCACTGCCACCGGAACCTCCCAAAAAGGTGGCCGGACGCTCCCGCACTCTCCCATTCTTTGCCGGAGAGTGGCGGCCACTCTCAGAAGATTGTGGTGGCGCGTGGAGGAGCATGAAAGATCCGATGGCGGAGATCCACCCACCTTTGCATTCGTCTTTCTGTCCTCTTTTCAACCATATATAGATCGGCCCATTCTGAGATCGAAAAGTCCTCGAAAAGTCTCCGACAGTGCTGACTGCGCATCTTCCTCGCGGTTTCTCGATCTTGAACTTTTACAAAAATTTAGAAAAATACACAGAAATTCCGAAAATAAATAAAAAATAGCGAGGAGGAAACCTAATCGTATGAGATTAGCCTCCTTGTTACAAATCGAGAAATACACGAGACCCTAACCATGGATTAAAGTATTTTTACCGATTAAAATTTAAACTTTTATGAAAAAGAACTATAATGAATCAACATGAATATAAATAACAAATACAGAATAGAGGTGCCATATTTTCAAAAATCACGTAGAAAAAATAAATCAAAACTGATCTTAATACCCATCACAATCCGGCTCTGATACCATATGATGGTATATCATCAGAAACGCAGAAGCACATCGTACTGATGCGATGAGGAATGAAGAACACCGCTTTGATTACCTGGGATGAAGCAACGAGCGTGACAATTTCTCACGTTCAGTTCTCCTCCTCAAGCATCACGATCTGCAGAACGCACCACGAACGGTCGCAAATTCTGCTCTACGGTTGATAATTCCGCTCTACGGTTGATCTTCCAGACTATGACTCAAGGGGATCAGGTGGCGTGTGGGCCACCGTTCAGATGATGAACGTCTGCCTCTTAGGTGTGTTTCTGATGTCTGTAACCCTTGGAGGCACTTGAGAGAAAAGAGAGTTTATATACTCTGCCCAATCCAAAACTAACCCTAAGCTTCATGGGTTATAATTGGACTTTAGACTCACTCTCACTAAAGTTATTGGGCTTAAGTGAAAAGAGCATACTAAACCCAACAGTTTTACCGTTTCTAATTGCTTTGCCTCTCCTTCTTGTTCTTTCCTCCAATGACAATCAACTCCTAAAAGTTAGTATAGATGTACCTACAGAAGAAAAAAAACCATTATAAAAGCATTATTTTTTTTTCCCACGACTCAACCCATCTGAAAATGTTTCGTTAAATATGCTTCATTTACTAATTAAAAATTACGATGGGCCTTGCATTGCATGCATCTTCTAACGTATGAACTTCCACAAACATGCATGTCAGAAGTACATGTATTTATGTTATGTCACACATAGAATGCCTTTCCCCATTCCAATGTAGAAAATAGTGGGATATTAAATGAATTGTCTGCCACAAAAAATTATTCACATAATTTTTCATTTAATTTATTTCCAAATTTCGAATTTATTTTACAATATAAATAATTTTGTTATTTTACAATTTTTTTTAAAGTTTTTATTTTTTTATGCAGCATTAATAGGACTAACAATTACCCATGTAAAAAATAGTGGGATATAAAATAAAAGAAAAGTAGAGGTATTTTTTACTCATAATATACAACAAAAGAAAAGTAGTGGGACATTAAATGAGCTGTCTGCCACCAAAAAAATTTAAAAAGTTTTTCCACCATTACAAAGTTAAAAATTCAAATTCAAAATTCAAATTTAAACATAAATTTGAAATTTAAAAGAGTTGAGTTATTATTAATTTGAAAATTTCAATATAGAAAGGAGTGGTGCATTGAATGAGTTGTCTGTCACCGCAAATTGTTCACTTAATTTCCATTTATTTTATTTCGATTTGTAGATTACATTTTATATTTTTTAATTTCAACTATTGACTAAAGAAGGAAAGTTTTCAAATGACATATTTTCCAATAAATATTGTAAATATACTTAACTATTTACATATTTTCCAATAAATATTGTAAATATTGTAATCATTTGGTAACTTGGCGCTGAGTTAGTGGGATTGGATATGTGTTCGATTCTCGCTGAATGCATTCTTGGAGAGGGGGCTGAACCTTTAGCCATCACTGTTCTCCCGCACTCCGAATTAGTCCCATAGCCGGCTCAAAGAGTCGAAGCTCGTGGGGATACCGGAGGGAGCCAACTCGTCTCAAAGAGATAATTAGGGTTGGGTAACTCCAAAAAAAAGAAAGTAATGAGTTATTAATACAATTGTCTACCACTAAAAAATGTTGAACTATTTTTCCACCTATATCAATTTAAAATTCGAATTTCAAAATAGTAGTAGGATATAAATAAAAATATTTTCTACTAATAAATGCTTTTTTTTTTGGAGTTACCCAACCCTAATTACCTCTTTGAAATGCTGAACTCTTTTCCCACATATATCAAGTTTGAATGTCAAAATTTAAAAAATAATGAGATTTTAAACATAAAAAAATGATATTAATCATAAAAAAATGATTAAATAATTTTAAATATGTTTATGTTAAATATGTTTTTAAAAATTACTTGTACGAAAACATTTTAATCAAAGAATGCCACCTTTTAATTATATTGGACGATTTCCTAAACTATTATTCCTCAAATTACGCAACGTTATTAAATCTGAGATGTAATTAATTCCAACGCTGAGTAAACAGTAGCTTCGATGCAGCGTTTTGATGACAGATGGTCCCCAGCACACAGTCGTTCCAAATTCAAATTTAAATTCCCAAAATTACATGTAGAAAGAAACGGAAAGAAATAACGTGTTAAGATTTGTTGACATATAAATTTGCTTAGAAGTAGGATTTTATAATCGATATTTCCAAAACAATATGCTATCAGTTGTTAGGATGTGTTTTTTGAAATATTCAATGGGCCAGATCATAATTTTCCTTTAGTGAATCATTGTTTGAGTAAAATTAAACTTTTAAAATACGAACCAAAGTATAATCAATGATTAGATTAATAAAAAAGAATTGTTTTTTCTCTGAACCATTCTAATTTTTTTGCCAACAAAACAATTGTTTCTCCGAGACCCAACACACTCATAATGAAAATTTTAATCTAATAAAAAAGAAAACTTTGTGTACGAGTGTGTGGAACCTTTGTATTTTTGCTGATAATTGGATCGGTTGAGCAAAAATACAAGCAAGGCAAAAAAAAATGTATCTTTTTTGGGAAAATAGTACCGAGAAAGTAAGTAAAAAATATTTGATCTACTTTTTTGGACTATTCTTTCTACTTAAACGCGGAACCAATCTACTTAAATGGGGAACCGATTCCACATTACTTTTATTATAATATAGTGATGTTAAAGGTATATAATATAAAAATTATTGAAGATTGAATTTATAGAATACTCTACTTATATAGGAAGAGCGTGTTGGGTATGGCTCATACTTCACATGATGATGTTGGCCCTAATTGTCGGGGTCAGCAGAAAGGCAACTGGGGTCTTGCTCCCAGGTGAGCGGGCGGGGGTCTGGGGGGCAGCGCCCCCTGGCCCGTAGAGGCTAGGTAATGTTTAGGCCTCTGTTTCTATTGTAATTTTCTTAGCAGTTTGGGCTTGGGCCCATGAATAGCTGCTGTTAGGGTTTCTTGTAATCCTATTTATATTTGCCTTGTAAACCGAGAGACTTGTAACGAGTGGCGGTGAGGTGAATATAGTACAGACAAGCTGGACGTAGCCTATATTGGGTGAACCAGGGTAAATCATCGTGTCAATCTCTCTACTCTTATCTTTTTTTCTGTTTTCTCGATTCTGTGTGATTGTCGATTTCCAACAGAGCGGAAACTTTTTTGAATATATCTCACGAATCCACTTTGGTACATCTTTTTACCAAATGGATTTTTTTTATTTCTATCCTTGTTTTTTTTTTATTTCCCTTCATGTCCCATAATTTTACCTCTTTTGGCATGAATGTACATATATCTACTGCACAAAAGATTTTCTTAGGAAGAGCACCCTCGTATAGTCGTACTTATAATTATAAGGGATCTTATATTTTGATTTTAACGAAGGGAAGGGAACACCCCTTTGCATACCATAGCTTGTAACAATATTTCCTCTCTCTTCTTTAATGAGCTAAAAAAAACATGAAATAGTGTTACTCTTTTATTATCCACCCTAATAGAAAATTAAACATGGCACACTAAACATGGTTGATTTTGATTAAATCAAATTTACGAGTCTACCTGTAACACCCCGTAGTACTCCGGTTGTTAACATCCATAATATTTAGCATACACAGCGGAAGACTTTATTTTAAAGAATAATAAAGCGTTTTATAAAATACGAGTAAACTTTTTCCAAAATATTTTCTAAAACATTTTCAAGCGTTCATCTGATATATTGCTTGCATTAGCGTATCATTAACGTCTAAGTCTACTAATTAAAACCATTGGCCATATCAATTGACCGTTGACCATCCGGATATGACCTTAAGTATCATTCCTGACAGAGTCTCGCGGACAACATAACGGCTATAATTCGGATAACTATCTGATAGATACAATAATTAAACAGACAGCTCGCAAATCCAAATAACTGAATACATACATAAAGGCTATATAAATTTCAAAACGTTAAAGCATCAGTAAATAATCCACGACTCCAATACTACAGTCATGAGCCAAAGTAAATACATAACATAATCTCAATATAAGATAATTGGACATGTTAATGATTATACATGTCACCACACAGTCTAGTCATAATATAAATAATTAGCAGCATCATCAACTACTCCAAGGCGGGGGCTTTGCCTCTAGAAGCATCACCGCTACTCTGAGTACCTGAAATGATGTCCCCAAACGGGGTGAGATAACCACATCTCAGTAAACTCAAGGTTCTTAGAGAATCCTCTAATCCCCTGAGCCCACTTCCTGCATGACAAGTCAGATATAAAGCATATATAACAAACATACAGCATAAACATAGCATCATCATATCGTCCTTGTGTAACCCCAGGGTCAAAGCCATAGACGGTTACACATGTGTGACTCCAGGGTCAAGCCATAGACAGTCAACATAACCTATGTATGAAATAGCTCCCAAAGTCAAGTCATAGGCAGCCTACATACCTTAATCACTGGCCAGGATCCTCATAACATATATCATCAGTGCATCATCATAACATCAAGATCATATAACATCTATATGAATGTGAATGAATGCACATATATAGTATACCACATACTTTCATACAATATAACCATAATGCCCACCATCATGGTGGAGCCACAAGAGAGAGGAGCAACCAGAACCGGGAGCTTACCTCACTGAGCATATCAAGCCCAACTCCAATATTATATTTATGCTCCAATACAATTCTCAAGTGCAAGGTTCTCTAGGCACACCTAGAGTAGGAATCATTCACATCATTAATTACATAGTAATTAATCAAGTCATATACAAGACTTAACCATTTAATGATTCCACTTTCCATACTTATATGCCAATAATATGCATTTTACAAGTCTCGACCAATTATTACATAATTACGTATTTTTGTGCATTATTACCTTCAACTTCAATCTTCAATCACTTACATAACTTAGAATCACATTTTAGGCTTACTTAGTTAACTTAGATTATTTTCACTCATCCAAGCCATATATATGAAAGAAACTGACCTTGAAGGTCGAGGCACGTGAGAGGGAAAAACAAAATTTTTCGAGCGGAATAACACATACCATATCAAGAAATATGCTTTAGGGCATGGATGTTACCTTGTTTGCTTTCCAAAACTGGAGGATGATCAAGATGAGGCTTGAAGATGCAAGCCCTCTAATGTTGATCCACACCACCCTTTGTCAAGACGGAAGAACTCTTCTTCAAGGCCACCAACGAAAACACCAATGGAGGCAAGCTATGCGCCCAATGTGTGAAGGAGGAGGCTAGGTCAAGGTGTTTAGAAGAGTGAATATTCAGCAAGAATAGACACAAAAGTGGCGCATGGTTTTCTTTGAAAAAGGCTAGGTTATTTCGAAACTCTCTTAAGAAAAACCTAAAAAGGAACCCACAAGGAAATGAGAGAATGAGTTAATTAAAAATCTAATTTTCTTCACTCAAATAAGGCCCTATATATGGCGCACACTAGGGGAATGAGTGGAGTTGTTGCAAAATTCAAATCTTGTCAACAACCTCCTCTCACATCCTCATGATATCAAGTGAATATCTCAACAAGAATCTGACTCAACAACCATCATATGGCCAGCCATATGGTGCGCCCCACTTGGCCTCATAACAGTCCAGATACATTGAACAGTTGCATTCAAACTTGAACCAACTGTCTCACTTATTCTCTCAACAAACCAAATCTGACTGGAGCTCATTTGGTTGATCCTATGACCATCATCAGATACCTTAATCAGCGCCCCATATCCTCACTAGAAGATTCTCAAAGATCTCCTCTTGATATTTGGGATTTGTTCCAACAAGATCTTATCTTATCCTTTTGTTATGAAACAACTTTTCATAGCCAATTCAAATTCGAATTCAAACATTTGAATTCAAACGTTCAAATATTTAAATTTTAAATTCAAATTCAAATTCCAAATTCAAATTCAAATTTCAAAATTCAAAATTCAAAATTTCAAATTTCAAATTTCAAATTTCAAATTTCAAATTCAAAATTCAAAATTCGAATTTCAAAATTCAAATTCAAATTTCAAATCAAATTTCAAATTTCAAATTCAAAATTCAAAATTTAAACATTTGATAATTAATTTAACTAATTAAATTAATTAGTAATGTCTTGGACCATCCAAGCCCATTAACTAACCATGCGCCCTTTTTTCCTTTTGGTGGGCTTCCAAACTTCTTCTTGGGCTAACAACCATTATTAGGACCAATACCTTTAATGCTATATTGTCATGACAATAAGGTGTTAGTGTGTGACCCATTAGGCCCAACATAGCCACTGACATAAATGGGCTTGGGCCCAATAAGCCCACAACCCATCTAATGACAACACAGAGCACTAGCAATGCTTTGTTGCCCCAGAGCTAGTTAGGTTAATGACATAATCATCCTATTACACATATTTGGTTGCCGTATGTATTTCCTTTCGTCTCGGTTACCTTCCCATAAAACCTAGGGTAAGGAAACGTATCAACCCTTGCGGTTTAGGGTAAGCTTTATTCGAAATAGGGAATCTTCAATTTACTGACTCTAAAGGCAGATCATCTCATGATCTCTTTTACTATGCATAGATTCCCGAGTCCATGTAAATGTCATCCCGATTTCTCCAGTTTACAGATAACCTAATCTCTCATAGAGATCTGACGAATTCCTTCAGCTTATCACCCTAGCCCTGTGCTCTTTCAGGACAAGCCCAACAGTATACCTATGAGTCTCCATGTTTCAGGCAGACGAGGTATACAGTCAAAGCATGCCTTCTAGAACACAATCTAGGTAATAACTTCTGGTCTAAGGAAAGACATACCCAAATATAAAGAGACTACTCTAATGATACTCTCTGTGAGATTTCCTCATAGAGTCTCTTTTGTGGGTATGTTCAGTGCGAGCTATACCGTTATAGATCCACCCACGACTTTAGCTAAGACATCTCCATATCTGTAGCTCATGAGGTCTTTACCTTGCATCCGAATACAAGTAGATAAGTCGTGCTAGTCTTACCCGAGATCACTGATCCCCATTCTCAGTGTCTCTAGACTAGGAACATAAAATTAGGAATAAACATCCAATATCCTTGAATCCTCATGATCGTGATCTTATCACAGATACTCAAGAGATACCTATTCTATTCCAAGGGGTTTATCCAGTTAACAGTAATATCGAGACAAAATATGAAACAGGATAAATAGTGCTTTTATTTATTTGCGACAATACAAAGGTCTACATCTATCTCCTTATTTAATCATAAGATTGTCTCTAGGACACCCAAATACTAACAATATATACTTATTATAAGTTACTAAGGGGTTCCTATAAGCCCACTTAGCCTAAATCTCACTTTTACGATTTTCTCATATCTATGCATGCTTCTGTTTTCCAGTCACTGTGCAGAACTCATTGGTTATAAAATTCTCATCTTTTAGTATGTTATTCTAGACTCAATTACCTTTCTAACAAGGTATCACACACCATAATCAGAGCTATATAGATCATGTTATGATTTTTGAAAGTTCAACTAACAAATCTGTTTTTAGGCAGTGCAGGGAATCCCAACATCCCTCACTGTTTTCGTCCCTATGAGAGTTTCAGAAATATTATCTCTCTCAAATTTTAATATGTTGTATTAGACACTTGTAGCTTTAATTCGAGGTATCATAAGCTTAATTTGAGTAAGTAATGAGAGAGATATGAATTTTACAAGTTGGACCTTTAGAATTGTCCCTGCACTATGCGAGTTTGGGCAGTCTGGACTCAAATTTACTTTCTGGACAAGTAACAACACATAATACTTTCAAAGTTTAGGAAAAAATAAATGACATCTCTATCTTTAACATGAGGTATCATGAGCTTCATTTGACCAAGGGATGAGGGAGATATCACCCTCCCAAGTTAGGGTATAAACTAAGATTTTTAAGCTTATTTCATTGTCTTTTCTGTAACTAATTAGTCCCAATACTTAATTAATCTACTAATCCATGATTACTTTTTTTTAACACAAGTACTCCACCTTATACTCAAGAGATCAGAATCATCATGTGTCTTTTTTAGGATTCAAGTTCATCTTTTTCATGAAATCCATACAAGGATCCAAAGATTGTACCTTTAAACATCAATTAACTATTTCTTGGTTCAAAACTCACACCTTTAGCTCCAATCTTCACTTTGTACCAACAAGGATGATCCTTTAAACAACAACACACCTTCAAAAATATGCTCAAGAATTAGAGCTCAAGAACACAAGAGAGAAAGATAAGATTTTTCAAAAAAAAGTTTAGGAAACTTACACAAAACTCAAGAGAATCAAGCACACAAGTGATGCTCTTCAAGAGAACTAAAAAACACAACTCCATAACTCCTTGAACCTTCAAAGCCATGGCTGTTCACGAGGATATTGACCACAAAATTTTCTTCACACCATGAGAATGCTATGGTTGTGAAGAGGTGAGTGAGGAGAACAAGTTTGGTGAAGGAAAATTGTTGATTTGGAGAGGTTTTGGAGGAGAGATTCTAGAGAGAAGTTAGAGAAAAGTTTGAAACTCCAATTTTAGAAAGAAGACTACACTTACTAGCTTTTCTTAGTACCCTAAGGCTGACATGGATTTTAGAGGAAATATAATGAAAATGCTTGATATGAATGTGAAGAAGTCATCGACCAAATAGCCAAGGAATTGGCTAATGAATTGTCTAGTTTGCTTCCACCCCATTTGTTAACTTTCTTTAGCTATTAAATCATTTTATTTCAATTGATTACCTTCCACTAAAACTTGATGCATCAGCCAAACAAGAAAAGCAAGAGGGAACAAGTCCACTCACGTAAAGGAAAAGAAGACAAAGCTTTGATAATTAATGGAGGGACCAACTTTGATAAATAATGAAAGACACTAAGTCCCACTCCACATGGCTCTACATGGGCTGATCATGCATCAAAAGTAAGGCAAATCAGATTTTTACTTAATTCATCACCAATAAAACTAGTAACCTTAGAAACTAGTTAATTACTAGACTAGCAATTTTGAGATGTAACACAATATCAATTCATCCTCATCCTACCAGAACTTTCCTAATATACTTATACTTAAGCATCATAATATACGTGTCACAAGCTTTCCAAAGATATATTATAAGCCTTATTCTGACAAGTACAACCCAAGTTACGTCCGCCGTAAGTAGTAAGCTGTAAATCCAACATCACTTGAACAAGGTCGCAGACTATTAAATTTTTCTGGAATGATATACTGCCCATTTTATACTTTAATATTTATGAAAAATACTAGATATCTTTATCTTTAATTTGGCACAAGAATCGTCTCGTTTCGTTAAGTAACGAAGGAGATATGAATTTCGCAAACTCACTGTTGTTTGCTGTAAAAACTATGACGGGAATGAACAATACTCACTGATTTTTTTTTAAAACTTTAACGTGAGCTCCTAAAATTCTCATATTTTAGGACAAGAAATTAGACATCCTACGGTTCAATTTGGTACCTCACACACTCAATTTGATTAAGAAATGAGTAAGATATGATTTATTTAAAACTGAACTCACTACTAAGTAAAATTATGACAACATCGTCAATTTTACTTCCATACGTTTTTACACTAAATTGTCCAAGTAATTTGAACTTTGTTCTCTTATCTACATATAACTTCACTTTAATATTTTTGGTCTAATTATGACTTGTTAGGCATATATTGGATTTTCATTCCATTTTCTCATCTTTTTTTCGTTTTGGGATTTTACCGGCTGTTTCTACCGCCCGGTAAAAGTGACTTTTCAGAAATACCCCAATATGGGTATCAATCTTCACCATTTCATATTCTAACCTCTTTCATGATATTTATATCATTAAATTAGCTCTCTATTTCAGATTTGCTAGATTGGGACAATTTCACAGACTTTTACTGTGTCAACAGTTAAAAATAACAGTTGAAAACTCAACTGTTTAGAATACCCTTAATATGGGTATCAAAATTCTTAGAATTTCATTCTCATTCTGTTTATGACCATAAGATCCTCATCATAACCCTCTAATGTAAAAGTCATAAAATTAGGGTTATTATACTACAACGGTTGCTTCAATTTTTATCAGATGATCAGTGGCGGACTCAAAAATTTTTATTTGTGTCTACACATTTAGTGGCTGCCTCTCGGAAAAAAATTAAAGAAAAATTTAAAGGCATAAAAAACAAAAGAATAAAAACAAGAAAATGAGTCAACTTCTCCGTTTGACAAGCTTTGGCTTTAAGTCAGCACCAATGATGTCTGGATATTGAGCAATTATAGAGGGAAGTGATGTTCGCCTAATATTAAACTCTTCAACGGATTTGACATTTGGTTTCACCTTCTCCTCCAGCCCAAATCCAAGAATATAAGGTCATTTCTCTATCAATAGTGGCTAATCTTCGAATTCAGCCAGACATCTAGGACAGACATTAGAGGTAGCCAAATGTCTTTGCATTCTTCTCAGGTTAGTTAAAATATTCTCCCCCAAGAGCATCCAAAGGAAGGTCTTCACTCTAGGGGGACCCCCCATTCCCACACAGTGTTCCAGTGTAACTGACTTCCCTCCTCATCATTATTGTACAACATGTTAAATGCTGATCTTGTTGAGAACCCACCATCTTGGGATAAGTCCCAGATAATTATGTCTTCTTCATCAATAAGACTGGGGGGACAAAAACCAGCAATGGCGCTCAGTGTTTCCTGTGAGACTAGATGCCCAAACAACTGCCAATTCCAATCACCATTAGGATCCACCATCTCAGCTACTTCCTTTTTTACCTTTTTTCTTCATTATAAAAAAAAAGATTTTTTCATTATAAGAGCTTTTCTCAAAATCTGTTTGGCCAAGCTTATGCTTATAAGTAGTTTCTAGCTTAAAAAAAATGATCCAAACAGGCACTTAGCGTGCCTCTTTCTCTTTGTGCTACTCAAACAAGTAGTAGGAAGAATAACGAGAGAAAATCATAGTATTGAGAAATGTAATGGATTCTACATTTTTTAGCATCTTTGAATAGAAGTTTCATGCATCTCATAATATCGACTGAGTTATATAATATCCTTGTGATCAATCTTTTTGACCATGAATGAATCAACATCAACATCAACATCAACAACACCTTTATCCCAAATTAATTGGGGTCGGTGGTAGATGAACCCACATGAAAGATACAAAACGGATGATAAATTAATTAAGGGAAAACTACTCTTATGCTACATGTGATAACTTTCTCTCCTACACATCCTTCGATAACTGTGCCACCTTTTTCTTTTCTTTTCTTTTTATTTTTCAGGTAGTGGAGCCCACAAATTTATCTCTATGACATGAGATAACTTATCTCTTTTAACATGAGATTAATAAAACCCATTAATTAATAATATCATCTACGTACATAAAATGTCTGTAAGATCTAGTTTTTGGGCGCTATCACACGCTAAATAAGTGCAAAATACTTGTAGTGCATGCTAAACAAAGGCAAAATCAGTTGTTGTGTGCACTAAAGCGTGCTAAAACCCGCTACACGCTCCTAGACTCTAAAACGTGTTGTGCCAGCTTCTTTAATTTCTCTTTTACCCCTTTAGGCTTATGTGAGCCACTTGTTATAGGATTTTAGACTACTGTAGGACCTTTTTAACCAAGATAATCTTTATAACTAAGGAGATAGACGTTAATGAGCATAAGATGAATTTGTTAAGTAAAAAGAAAAAGTTTATTTACATTTTTGCCATAACAACCTTTTATTTCACAATCTTACACATCATGAGATTATCTTAATGCTAAGTGAGTAATTAAGGATTAATTCTAGCTGTGTTTAATACAATAACTCAGTTAAATACACCAGGTGCACACATGATATTACTTTACCCAATACTTGAAAACTTGGTGGTTGTAAGTAAGGTTTCCAAGCACCCATGAAGCTTAGCGAGTAATGAAAATTGTTGAGCAGCTAGCAATATGGAAATAGGTCATAATGGTAATGACCAAATCAGGATAAATTGAGTTTGCACTTCTCTTAACCCTTACTATTTAAATTATATAACTTTAACTCTTTATTGGATATCTTATATGTGCTAGCATCGACGGTATATTTGTGATAATTTGTAAGAAATATATTATCTTTATTTACCATGGATCCCTTCATGTATTAAAGCTTGTATGAAAATGTTAATTTAGAAAGAAGAAGTTGGCTTTTACAAAAAGATTATAATACTGAATACATCCCCTCTTAAGTATAAAAGTCACATTCTTAAAAGCTATATCATGTGAAAAATAAAATAAAAACATCCCTAATGTGGATGCAAGTCATGTATTTATATAAAACAAAATAGATCAAAAGTGCCATGTAATACTAGGTAGTGCAAAGTACTTAAATATTCTCAAATACACCAAACATGAACTTAATTCACTACTCTTAACGAACTAATAACATGGGTAAAGCGAGAATAATAATTATGTTCAAACATAACCCAAACATTTTACCTGTGGATGAAATTTTTGCTAAATATAATCAAAATGTGCTTTGCCTGGTTCACGATTATATGACCTAAACTATAAGGGACAAACTGAATTAAACTTAAAAGAATCAATAAATGTGGAGAGCTAGGATCAAATATAGAGATGGTCTATTTGTTTGCAGAGCTCTGAAAGATTATTTTCAATGGCATTAGGGTTCTTCATGAATAAAATTGTGAAGGTAAGGATGGGACTGCTGTTAATTTGATGGCCCAATAGCAAAGGCACACTAAAAACATTAATGTGTTAGAAATATTAAAATAAAATTATTAATATGATTATCCTTATCGGTTTAATTTTTTGAATTAAATAATCCAGGATGGTTAAAGTCTATTGTTTATTATTAAAAAATGTTAGTCAGTTATTATACTGTAAAAAATAACCAATAAATTGATTATCAAAACAAAAATAACCAATAATTACAATCGGTATAAACTTTATGTTTTGCTTTCTTACAAGTGTCTATAAGTATCTGTATGGATCCCCTCTTCTTTAAGCTAAAAATTAAGTTAAACAGATTTTAAAAAAAAAACTCTTATAATGAAATTTTTTTTTAAATGAAGAAAAAAGTTAAAAGTCAAAAGTTTTTAAAAAGAGTTTTTTTTAAACTTTTATCAACTTTTCTTGAATTGTGTATTTTTTTTTAGATATGTGCATTTAAATAACTTTTAAGCTAACATTTTATATAATTAATAAATAGCTTTTAGTTTTTTTTTTACTTTAACTTATAAGTAATTTTTAGCTTAAAAAAAATCTAAACAGGCTCTAATACTATTTTTAATGATATTAATGCATTAAATAACTCTACGACATTTATACTACCTATAATAAAACCAATAATTAAATTGTTTGAACATATGTAGAATTTCTCATATGATAAGATAATTTCGTAACTCCCAAAAAAATCAACTTTTAAATTAACATGGCATTACGGCATTTGTAGTGTAATTCTTTATTATGCGCGGCTCTGCGAGCGACTCGTTTCCGATAAGGCAACCTTTCAAAAAATCTACCCAATCCGAGAAGTCCACGTGGAAATATCGGATGACTATCTCAGCAAATTACGACGTACCATATGATACCATATCCCTCTTCCTCTGAGGCTGAAACTGCTAACCCCCGGAGAGAGAAAGAGTGAGAGATCGTAATGCGAGGGACGTCGTCGTTTTAAGACTCGAGTTAATGAAAGTACAGGCTTGGTGGTTGGGAGTAGTTGCTTAAATGCCTTGGTGAGGAGCAAGGAGTGATTAAAAGCAGTGCCGTAAACCCAAAAACGACAAAAAAAAAATCCCAACGATAATGGAGTGCGTTGCAACGAGAAACTTGGCGGCAATGGCGTTTTGCATAAGCCCTTCTTCGAGGTTGCGGTTACGAAGGAAGAAGCTGCTTTCGTTGTTCGGTTGGCATAACCGTCACTCGCATTCGCACTGTGTGAAGGTTGAAGCCAAAGCCGGCGCAGGGAGCGAGAGTTGCGTGGCCACCAAGGAGAACTTCGCCGACGAGGAAGATTACGTTAAGGCCGGTGGCTCCGAACTCGTTTTCGTCCAAATGCAGCGGAAGAAATCCATGGAAATGCAATCCAAGCTTTCGGATAAGGTTTTTGCTTCTCACCTCTGTTTCCTTGTTTATTTTGTTTCTTGAGCTTCACAGGATAAGGTTTTAGGCTTTGTTTTTTGTGTGTGTTGGTTTTAGGTTATTATATCTGCTCTCTGTTGTTTGAATTTTCATCTTGAGATGCTGCAGATAAAGAAGTGTTTGAATTTAAGACATGTTGATATTTAATATTTTAATTGTATGGATGAAGTTTGAGGTTTCTTATGGCATCTTCTTCTTTATTTCCAAGCATGATCTATCTTGCTGGTAATTATCGGTAGTTTTGAAGGCATTATTTGTTAATTTTCATGCACTGATGCATCGGTTTTGAGGTTTATGGAGATACCTAACAAAATTGTTTTTAGAACTTATGTTTTCATTATGAGAACCTGTGCTTAACCGCTTTTTGCAGTTGCCACCTATCTCCATAGGAGATGATATACTGGATCTAGTTGTGATTGGTTGTGGTCCGGCTGGTCTTGCTCTGGCTGCTGAATCTGGCAAGTTAGGATTAAAAGTCGGGCTTATTGGTCCGGATCTCCCTTTTACAAACAATTATGGTGTGTGGGAGGACGAATTTAAAGGTATCTTTCTTGCTGCATCATTCTAGTTGCATTATCTTTATATCAGGGATGCTATTCGTTTAGATCTTATGAGTGTTGGATTCTTTGATAACAAGGTTATAAATCAACTGAGACAATACTTAAAAGAGGAAGGATTATATTATATGAATTGTCTATTACAACTGTACAAGAGCTATTTAAAGAGACTAAATGACTTAATGGGCTAATTCAAAAGAAGATTCTAGAAGAAATAATAAATAATAATAATTACAATTATTTACAACACTCCCCCTCAAGTGAGGAATAAATATTTATCATTTCCCACTTGCTAGTAGCTCTTGAAACCTTTTTTAGGGAAGTCCCTTCGTCAGAATATCAGTTAATTAACGCCCAGAAGAAATGTATGGAGTGGTGATCAAACCGCTATCAAGCTTCTCTTTGATGAAATGACGGTCGACCTCGATAGTATTCATTTCAGTTTTTCCCTTCTTTTTAGGAAACACAGAAATGGTGATCTTGGAAAATTTTCTCAGTTTCAGCAAACTTATGTTATATATGCGTAACAAATTCCATGTAAAGGAATTTATTTATGCTTCTTTATTCGGATGACCAGTGAACTCCATGACATTTTGATAGTTTTCAGTTTGGACATTTACACCCTAAAAAACAAGATATATTTTCCTTTTGACTAGAGCATAAACTTTGCTTGCTTAGTTGATATTACACATTAATGAACACTCTTCATTATAATTTTAGGTCTTGGACTTGAAGGTTGTATTGAACATGTTTGGAAGGATACTATTGTGTATCTTGATAATAAGGATCCCATTTTAATTGGACGTTCTTATGGGCGTGTCAGTCGGCATCTGCTTCATGAGGAATTGTTAAGAAGGTAAAACTGTTGGCGATATATTTAGTAACAATATTATTTGCTAATAATCATAATTTAAATTCCTAGTAAAAAATATTTTATATATTTACTTTTGTAGATTTATGATTCATATTAATTTTCCCTAGGTGTGTCGAGTCAGGTGTGTCATATCTTAACTCAAGAGTAGAAAGGATTGTTGAGGCTAGCAATGGTCATAGTCATGTTGTCTGTGAATATGATATTGTAGTGCCCAGCAGGTATGATATAATTGCGTGCTTTTAAAAATTTTATCCACTTATCTATTATATGTTGAAACTTCTGACATGTTATTATAGGCTTGTTACTGTTGCATCAGGAGCAGCTTCAGGGAAACTGTTGCAGTATGAGGTAGGGGGTCCAAAGGTGTCTGTCCAAACAGCTTATGGTGTGGAAGTTGAGGTAGGAGCCTAGCTCTATAGCTGTCACCTTATGGCTCTTGGCTCCCATTAAAAATATCTTACATTCAACTTTAAGTGTATAGTGTCTCTTCTCTTATTTCCTAAAGCTCCAGATTTCTCATGTCCTGCGTCTGTTTAGATGTGTTACCCAGGAAAATCCCTTGTTTTGTTTGGTTAATATGATTGAGCTGTTGTACTGTATAATGGAAGCAGTCTGGTGACAAGCTACTGTTTTCATTATCTTTGACTGCTTGGTGTCAGTACAATTTTACGAATCATATAGTTTATAAAGTCTGTTTAAATCAGATCATTATTGGTGCTTTTTTTTTTGTGATGCATTTTTAATAACAATGCAGTATATAATATAAATCTGTTTAAAGCAAATCAATTATTTTTGCATATCTGCAAAGTGCAAAATGGCAATATCAGAAATAACACAATAATGTTTTTGTTGAACAAGTCAGAGGAATTGTTCCAAGTCTAGGTAGTCTGTAAATATTAGTCTATCTTCTTCTCTCTCTTTAACCGTATAACATTTATTTTTTAATTAAATTTTTTGAAATATAAAAAATTTAATAGCTATTAATAATGACATTTTTTGGTTACAATTTTAGGTGGAAAACAATCCTTATGATCCAAGCCTTATGGTTTTCATGGATTACAGAGACTACATGAAGCAAAATGTTCAATGTCTAGAAGCAAATTATCCAACATTTCTTTATGCGATGCCCATGTCTCGTACAAGAGTGTTCTTTGAGGTTTGCTCAATGTTTTTCATTGTGTATCACAGTTCTGTTTGCATTTATGTAAAAATGCCAATTGCAGGAAACCTGTTTAGTGTCAAAAGATGCCATGCCTTTTGATTTATTAAAGAAAAAGCTCTTTTCAAGATTAAATACGATGGGGATCAGAATTACAAAGACTTATGAAGAGGTAAAGGCAATGGAAATTCTATTCGATTGTTAATTACTTATTTGTGATATATATATATGTGTGTGTGTTTATATTTATATAGCATGAAAGAAGGGCACATCCTTCTGCTCATTTATATTGTTAAATGACCATTCAATCCAATTCTTAGATATCTTATTCTTACAAAACTTAACGGTTTTTGTGGCATCTATTGGTCATCAAGTTTATGCTCTTTTTTCATTCTTTTTCCACTCGAAAGCCTGTATCATAAAGGAGAACAGTTGTGGAGTTGAAATTCAGTGCGTCCCTTGATAACAGTGTCTATTATCCTCAATTTCCAGCTGTCCGTCAAGCTGTTACATTATAATTTCTGTAATAATAATATGATATGTACAAGTTCTTTTAGTGCGCCTAGGCATATCTTGCATCTGAATCTAAATTTTGAGTATCCAAATAAATACCCTTCATTTAAATATTTTATGTAGGAATGGTCTTATATTCCAGTCGGTGGATCCTTACCAAACACAGAGCAAAAGAACCTTGCATTTGGTGCAGCTGCCAGCATGGTGCATCCAGCCACAGGCATGGCATTGTCACATTTTTATTTGATGGATATGCTTAATTCAAGTTATTGCCCTTGAATATCGGTTTTTATTCAATAGGCTACTCTGTTGTGAGATCTTTGTCAGAAGCTCCAAAATATGCTTCAGCAATTGCTAGTATTTTGAAAGAAGGCCGTGAAACGGATATTATTACTCATGAAAGAAGTAAGGAGAATCTATCTATGCAAGGTAATAAAGTATACCTTAAGGTTAGAGCCTTAGGCATTGTTCTAGCTACTCACTTTAGGCCCAGTAAGTTGGGCCCTATATTATTAAGTTCACATCTAGAACCTTCTAAAGGGCATCTATGGCCGGCCATAGAGGCTCACCATTGGGATTTTCCTCTTCCTTCCCTGTTGCATTGATGCCCCTGTACAAAGACAGTGGGTTTAACATGCCTAGCCTGAAAAGGCTAGGCTAGCTAGGTGACAGCTCTCCACACCTTCTTTCACACGCTTCACAGAAGCACCCTCTCTCTAAATACCCCCTCACACATTGAAGGGGCATTTTCTTATCTATGGAACTCAAGAGCTGTTACTCTGCACAAATGTGGAGTCACCTTAGCCACCCTCACACACTTTCCCCTTGATATGCAGCACCATGGGAAACTCATGTTGAGCCTTGGTCTCTACCATTGCTACACATGGTGCCCCTAGATTGACATACTTCTCCTTCCATGGGACACATGTATGAACCTCCAAAGGATCAGGCATAAAATTAATTTCTCTAAAATTCCATAAATTATACTTATTTTGTTTCTTTGCTCAAACAGTTCTACTGACTGGCACAAAATTGTAAATAATTTTTAGATCTAGATTTTATGTATATTCCAAAATTTGAAAGCCGACGGTGTGAGACTTCATGTGGATGTGAGGTTTTCTTCTTGTATATGCATTTGAAGTTTTTTCTTTTCCTTTTTTATTCGTTCAGCTTGGAATACACTTTGGCCACAAGAAAGGAAACGGCAGAGAGCATTCTTTCTGTTTGGATTAGCGCTAATTCTGCAGCTGGACATTGAGGGCATTAGAACATTCTTTCGTACTTTCTTCTGCTTACCTAATTGGTAGGGTCTATTTCTCTTATTCATGTGATAGATGTCTAGGAGTTTTCTTTATAATGTTTTTCAAGCATAACGTGACTACGATCTCATGCATAATTTTTAAGGAGAAAATTATGTTCATGCATTGAGCTTGGCAAAGCCTTTTCCAGATTTTTAGGTTCAGCTATTGGTTATACAAATTAGGTTTCAGTCCTACATGATTGTCAAGTAGCATCTTGGCTTCAGTTGCTGAAAGCCAAAGAAATATCTCATATCATATAAGGCGAGTCTATGTTATTTGCAAAGAAGACCCTGCTTTTGTTGGCATTATACTCATGGTAGTAGCCTATCTGATACAGCATTGTTTAGACTTTACATGGCTGTCTAAATGAATTTTGACGTAAATGAAATAGTGGACCTGATCAAACACCTGAGCGGAGGCTGTAACTCAATTGTGTAATTTCAGTTCTCTTTATAAACGATCAATTCTTAACCTTGATAAGGAAGGAACCATAACCTTACAAGCTAGTAACATTTTTTTCTTACGTGTATAGTTCTTCGACATGTATGTCTATCCTATTATGGTTCTTCAACATTCTTCTCTTCTATTTCAATCTTTTTCAAGTAGATCCACAATTCTTTCAGTAACTGGCTTGAGGATGGAGGTTGATATCCCATAACAAATTTGTCCTCGTGCTGAATCCTTCTCTTCTTATCACCCATCTTACCAACTGATGCTAAGGATCAATAGTGACAGGCTAAATCATGTTTGAAAACCTAATGAGCTATCTGTAACTTATGGATTAATGCAAAATTTTACATCTACGCTGTTATGTAATGCTCTTGGAGGAATTTGTTGGATATGACTCGTACTTCTCATTCAGATGACGACCTTTGTTGATTGGGTCCCGCTCACCACCCCCGGGATCGCAAAGACTTGGTACTGTTGTGAGCCTCTGACTTATTGTATTTTCTTTTTCTTAGTAGTTTGGGTTTAGGCCCATGAATAACTGCTGTTACGGTTTCTAAATCCTATTTATATTTCCCTTGTAAACTGAGAGTGACTTTTAATACGAGTGTCGGTGAGGAGAATATAGTACGTCCAAGCTGGACTTAGCCTACATTGGGTGAATCAGGGTAAATCGTGTGTCCACTCTTCTTCCTTTTCTCTCTTTTTATTTTCGATTTATGTGTTGTGTGAAACAGTCGATTCCAACAGAATTGACATCTTGTTTCACCAACCAGAATTTGTCGCAAGGATTAAGCAAGGTTCATTTGACACAGACTAATAGCTACAAAGTTGAAACATAATTTTTGCTTCTTCATTTGTGACCGTTGTCCATTAAATGATACAAGAAAGAAAGCCGCATTTTAGATTCATTCAGTTAACCCTAATGAGATTAACCGGGTAACAACTTGTATTCGGATTATCCCATCTCTGTCCCTGGGGAAAATGCTTGTATTCAATTACTTTGCTTCAGGTTTTACTATGACCTAGAGACACCTGAAATTAAATCTGAAAATTTGTGATCCTTATGTGCTATGACGCCCTTTTCCTAAAAATATATGTAAATGTGGACCTGGTGGCATAAAGATTAATGTTTAATTTGCTTGTTGTTGGTATTAGGTAAACAAGTTTACTTTCTCGTGATAAAAACCTGACTACATTGCTTATTGTTTTATTCTATTTTTTCCCCCATTTTTTGTGATAGAAATTGCTTAAGTATGAAATGATGGCTAAATGTTTTTTCCTCACAGGATGTGGCAAGGATTTCTTGGCTCCTCTCTCTCTTCTAAGGATCTTGTATTATTTGCATTCTACATGTTCATAATAGCACCAAATAACTTGAGAATGGGTCTAGTCAGACATCTGATTTCAGATCCTACTGGGATAACTATGATAAGGGCCTACTTAACGATATAGTATGTTTCCATAACTTCTTCCCCATGTTAGGTACCCTGTATTGGGAGACAGTTTAGATTACATTAGGAGCCATAGAAGTGAGTAGTTTCTTGTATGTACATATATTTTACTAAAACCAGATGTGTTCATATGATTTTGATATCCCTTTTCTGCTATTAAATTGAAAGTGATAGATTCAAAGTTTGAACATTTTCCCGTATGTTAGTTTTTATTTGTTTTTTGTTTTTGTGTTTTTTTTTTTTTCGGGTTGATTCCAGCATAAAAGTATCATGATACTTTGTTAACTGAGATGTTTATTTTCAAGGATAAATTTGGTGAGTGCAGATAGAGGAGTCTACTAGTGCTACGTCATTACTTCTTCCATATGAAATGGAAATTCTTACACCATTCATCTCACTATTTTTCCTTAGTACTCGTTTGGTAACTATTTTCTAGCTTCTCCTCCCTTACAAGGAGAAGTTTCAGCAAATATATTTTTATAAAAGTTATTATTATTAGAAAGAATATTTTTTTTTTCCTGTATCTAAGAAGGGCTAAAGCCCAGAGAAGCAAACTAGAGAGTTAATATTGGGTTCCCCTACAGACATAAAATTCCAATTTGGATTTCCCCTAAAGACACCAATGGTAGTTCAATTGATAGCAAGAGATGTGAGTAAGTGAAAAAGAAAGAGTATCGATTCGATCTCCTTATGCAACATTTATGAGATATTTAAATATCTTCATCCCTGACTCGTACTGTATTCCGTATTCGTCCCATAGCTGGCTGAAAGAGTCGAAGCTTATAGGGATATTGAAAAGAGTTAACTCGCCTCAAAAAAGTAATTAGAGTTGAGTTAACTCCAAAAAAAGAAGTCTCTGGCATTGGGAGGACCCTAGTAGGTTATGTAACCATTATCTTCTAGCAGTACGTGTTGAGCCAACCAATTTGCATAATGGTTATCGGGACTGTTCAAATGGTGTTCCATTTTTTTGTCAGGAATTGTTTGATTCTTGTAACTATAAGATACTCCTTTTCAACAATATTTTCAGATATGATGAATGAGAGAGCACGTACAAAGTCACATTCTATAACCAACTTGATTTCAAGGCTCCAAGCAAGTTTCATACTGATGCAATTCAGCCCAAGACATATAAAAGAGACCAGTCCAGACAGGTGTGGATCCAGCCACAAGAAGGCCCAACATAGACTAAAGGGAGATTCCCAAAGTAACCCTTAACAAAATGGGACATGAGGTGGCATGGAGTTGGTTATATCTAGTGGGAGGAAAGGGAGAAGGGGAGGCATAAACTGTGACGTATCTGGGAGAGCGTAGGACCTCTACAATTGTCTCACAAATTATCTTTACAATTCTGTTAGCATTTTCTTTATGAACTGGTGTAATTTCATTTCGTTAGCATTGTATTAATTCTGAGATTGTTATAGAAGATATGAACGGTGAAATCAATGTAATATTCAGATCTCTTTTGCTTTATTATCTCTTGTTGAATACTGTGTGTTGTTAGACCTTAACAAACTGGTATCAGAGCTCCGATCTAAGAGCTCTGTGGAATGTAGTAACGCGATCAATGGAGAATCGAATGGATCTGATCGAAGAGGGAATGCGTAGAGGGTGCGTTAGACATGAAGAAATGTTGTTGAGATTGGAAGATAATGAAGCTCGACAAGCCGAAATTATTAATAGGCTGGGAGCAAACGAACGGGGAATGAACGAGGTACTGAGGAGGTTAGATGAAACGGAAGAGAGGCGTCAAACCCAGTCTCGTGACGGAGAAAATGAAGAAGAAGAGGTCGGTTCACAGGAAAGAAGGAACGGAAGGAGGACAAACTTCAATTTCCCAGCCAATAGACGTCTGGAGGTTCCCTTATTTTCAGGGGAAGATGCTTTTGGATGGTTGAGTAAGGTTGAACGGTACTTTGCCGTGAGTGGAATAACTGAGGCGGAGAAGGTTGCCACCGTAACGGTGGTCCTGGAAAGGGAGGCTCTCCACTGGTTCCATTGGTGGGAGGCGAGCCACCCTAACGTCACTTGGTGAGTTTTCCGGCAAGAAATTCTCAGCTGTTTCCAATCGGAAGCCGTCGATAATCCTTACCGTGCATTATATACTCTAAAACAGAACGGTAGTGTGATGGATTTTCGAGCTCAATTCGAGAAGATGGTGGGTGCATTTCGTTTTGAAGACGAAGACCTCCTTAAAGGAGCGTGGTTGAACGGAGTACGAAATAGCATTCGGGAGGAGTTGCTCATGTTGCTGGCACTCTGTTTGGCTGATATGATTAAGATGTCAATTAAGGTGGAGAGAAGGAACGCAGCGTGGAAGGAAGAAAGGCTGGGTCTGTTGGGAAAAAATTGGGCTACCGGACTTAGCCGTGCGCAGGTGGGCCAGCAAAGAGGATAAGGCCCAACTGATAATAAAACATGGGCCCAAACGAATTTAGGCCCAGGAAATGTGAATAGAGCTAATTCAACGTCTTCAGCTGTCGGTGGTAGTCAATCGAGTGTGGGTCAATCTAATCCTAGGGCTGGATATATGGAGAACGCGAATGAAGGAGGGGCAGGAAGAACTGCGACACAATCAACCGGAAACCGTGCCGGAGAAAACGATGGCGGTCAGATGCGACAGTTATCACAAGCGGAATGGCGAGATCATCAACAGAAAGGGCTGTGTTTCAAGTGTGATGAACGCTGGCACCCGAATCACAAATGCCAGGTTCGTCAACTTCATCTTTTGTTGGTGGATGACGACGACGTGGAGGATATCGAAGTGCATGAAAAAGAACGAAGGGAAACACCGGTGGTGGGGTTGGAGGAGACTGACAAGCCGCTACAACTATCTCTACAAAGCATGCTAGGGCTCTCTTCAAGCCAAACCCTAAAGGTATGGGGGAAAATCAAGGATCAAGATGTGGTAGTTATGGTTGACTGTGGGGCTTCAAGTAATTTTGTGAAAAAGGAAATGGTAGAGGAATTGGGGCTGGAAATCGCTGATACACCGTTATACCTGGTGGAAATTGGAAACGGGTACAAGGTTGGGTGCAAGGGAGTTTGTAGAGGAGTGGATATAAGCATTCAAGGAACTCAGATCAAGCAAGATCTATACCTATTTGAGCTAGGTAGTGCGGATGTTGTGCTGGGCTTGGAATGGCTGACTCAACTAGGGGAGATCAAAGCGAACTTCAAAGAGATGACGCTCAAGTACGGGGAAAGAGGGAAGGAGACATAAATTAAGGGGGATCCCTCATTATCCAGGTCCGAAGCTTCCTACAAATCTATTTCAAAGGCTTTGAGGAACCAGGGTCAAGGTTTCTATTTGGAGGCCACTGCAGGGGAGTCACCAGATGGGGAGGATGGTCGGACTGAGTTGACCAAGCTATTGGCAGATTTTGGAGATATTTTCCAAGTACCCAGAGAACTACCCCCAGCCCGTGCTATTGTTCATGCTATCCACCTCAAACCAGGGAGTTAAGTGCCTAATGTTCGTCTATTCAGGTATCCTCATTACCAAAAAAATGAGATTGAAGTATTAGTAGCTGAGCTTTTTAACAATGGCATGATCCGTCACAGCACCGGCCCGTACTCAAGTCCAGTTATTTTAGTGAAGAAAAAAGATAGGAGTTGGCGCGTATGTGTTGATTACAGAGCGCTCAATAAAATTACCATCCCGGATAAATTCCCAATGTCGTTAGTAGATGAACTCTTGGATGAGTTAGGGGAATCACGAATTTACTCAAAGCTGGATTTAAAAGCGGGCTATCATCAAATCAGGATGCGGGTAGAGGACATCCCCAAAACAGCGTTCAGAACGCATGAAGGCCATTACGAGTATGTGGTGATGCCATTTGGGTTGACCAACGCCCCATCCACTTTCTAGGCACTCATGAACGAGATTCTTAGGCCTTTCCTCCGGAAGTTTGCATTGGTTTTCTTTGATGATATACTAGTTTACAGCAGCAGCAATGAGCAGCATCTGGATCACTTAAGGGCTGTATTTGAAGTGTTGAGGCAGCACCATTTAGTGGCTAATCAAAAGAAATGCAGTTTTGGCAAGACTCACATTGAGTACTTGGGACATTGTGTATCTGCTGAGGGAGTTAAGGCTGACCCAGAAAAAATTAAAGCTATGATTGCTTGGCCGAAACCTATGAACGTCAAGGGGCTTAGGGGCTTTCTGGGGTTGACAGGCTATTATAGGAAATTCGTAAGGGATTATGGGAAGTTAGCCAAACCCCTTACTGAACTACTGAAAAAAGAGGGGTTCAAGTGGAACAAAGAGGCAGAAGAGAGTTTTCAGATTCTGAAGTTGATGATGAGTTCAGTCCCTGTGTTGGCCCTCCCAAACTTTAGCAAAACATTTACTGTGGTCACTGACGCGTCTGGGAAAGGAATTGGAGCAGTCCTGACTCAAGATGACAAACCCATTGCCTTCATGAGCCAAGGATTCTCCATTCGGGCTTTATCCAAGTCCGTGTACGAAAATGAGCTAATGGCAATTGTGTTTTCCGTGAAGAAATGGAGACATTATCTTATGGGCCGTCACTTTATCATCAAAACAGACCAACAGAGTTTTAAGTTCCTGACTGAGCAATCAGTGTTAAGTGAAGAGCTACAAAAATGGATAGCTAAGCTACTTGGTTTTGATTTTGAGATTCAATTCCAACCGGACAAGGACAATCAAGTTGCTGATGCATTGTCAAGACAAATGATTTTTGGGGCCTTATCCACTGTGCACTGGACAACATTGGAGGAGCTGGAATCTGAAATACAGCATGACGAAAAATTGAGGGGAATTGTACAGGATTTGCTGATTGCTCCTGATGCTCACAAAGGCTTTTCCATGATAGAGCGCAGATTATTGTACAATCAAAGGTTAGTGTTGCCTAGAAACTCTAAATTCATCCCTTCTCTTTTACAAGAGTATCACGATTCTAGTGTGGGTGGTCACTCTGGCTACTTCAGAACTTATAAACGGTTGGCTGGTATGGTGTATTGGGAGGGCATGAGGAGGGACATCAAAAATTATGTGGCTGGGTGTGCTATCTGTCAACAGTGCAAGGCACAAAATATGACCCCAGCTGGGTTGTTACAGCCACTCCCCATCCCTACTCAGGTTTGGGAGGACATCTCCTTAGATTTCATTGGTGGCCTTCCTAAGTCTATGGGGTTTGGTACTATTCTGGTAATAGGGGATCGCTTTACCAAATACTCTCACTTCATTCCTATCAAACACCCTTATACTGCAAAAGATGTTGCTGAGGTATTCATTAAAGAGGTTGTTCGGCTACATGGGTTTCCAGTCACCATTGTGTCCGACAGAGATAGAGTGTTTGTGAGCCATTTTTGGGCTGAAATTTTTAAAAGTGCAGACACAAAATTACATTATAGTTCTGCCTACCACCCTCAAACAAATGGGCAAACGAAGGTGGTTAATCGTTGCCTCGAAGCTTATTTACGTTGCTTTTGCTGCACTAAACCAAAAGGTTGGCTTAAGTGGGTCCCTTGGACCGAGTTTTGGTACAACACTACATTCAAGGATGTTATAAGGATGACCCCATTTCGGGCTTTGTATGGACGAGATCCTCCTACTTTGTTCAAATGTGGCATATTTGTAGCTACTGTTGATGCTGTTTCCCAATCACTAGCGGAGAGAGACATTATTTTACAGGACCTACAACATCATTTACTTAAGGCTCAAGACCGGATGAAACACTTTGCAGATCATCACCGAAGAGAAGTCCAATTTACGGTGGGGGATTGGGTGTATCTCAAGTTACAGCCATACCGCCTCAAAACTATTGCCCGACCCATCAATGAAAAGCTTAGCCCACGTTTTTATGGCCCATATCAAGTGTTGGAACGTATTGGCGAAACAGCTTATCATTTGCACTTGCCATCCGGTTGCAAGGTCCATCCGGTGTTTCATGTTAGTCTCCTTAAGAAAGCAATTCAAGTAGCAGCAACTGTTCAACCACTGCCTTCTGCGTTAAGTGAGAATTGGGAATTAGTAGTGGCCCCTGAAACGTTGCTGGATGTGCGTCGTTCTCTTCAGAACACCATACAGGTACTTATTAAATGGTGTGATCTGCCTGATTGTGAAAATTCATGGGAGGAGTTTGAGATCATCAAACAACAGTTTCCTCAGTTTAACCTTGAGGACAAGGTTCTTCAAATGGGGGGGAGTATTGATGCAATTCAGCCCAAGACATATAAAAGAGACTGGTCCAGACCGGTGTGGATCCAGCCACAAGAAGGCCCATCATAGACTAAAGGAGATTCCCAAAGTAACCCTTAACAGAATGGGACATGAGGTGGCATGGAGTTGGTTATATCTAGTGGGAGGAAAGGGAGAAGGGGAGGCAGAAATTGTGACGTATCTGGGAGAGCGTGGGACCTCTACAATTGTCTCACAAATTATCTTTACAATTCTGTTAGCATTTTCTTTATGAACTGGTGTAATTTCCTTTCGTTAGCATTGTATTAATTATGAGATTGTAATAGAAGATATGAACGGTGGAATCAATGGAATATTCAGATCTCTTTTGCTTTATTATCTCTTGTTGAATACTGTGTGTTGTTAGACCTTAACACATACCAATTAGAATCCCCCAAAGTTTTGCATCTAGAGGATTGCAAAATCCAATGAAATAACCGAAGTTTACTAACCATTCTTCTCTGTCATTATACAAAAGACCACCGCATCCTGCTTGTTTTGTGGCTCGTTTTGATGCTCCATCAAAATTTAATTTCGTCTAACCAGATGCTGGAGGTGTCCACTTAGCATCTTGTGTTGTTGGTCTTATAAGTCTATTATGATTATACTAAAAAAAATCTAGTTTTACCAATATGATGGATGTAGTCAGCAATATGGGTTGGCCACTGGAAATCTGCTTCATGGATGCTCTTATTACACGAAGACTACCAGAACTAACATGTAGAATAGAAGATATTTCTCCAATTAGAAAAACCAAGATGGTGTTAGGAGTCCTACATTGATTGTGTAGGCAATGAGTGTGAGATTTATAAGGCTTTGATTACTCTCACCCTTTAAACTAGCTTTTGGAGTGATATTTCCCGCATTAGAAGTATGTTGTCATGGGACTGGATGATTAAAATCTCCCATATTTGAGGGAAATGAGGTTGTTGATTGGATGGATTCTTTCGCTTACTCTTTTGACTAGTCTTTGTATGAGTTTGATTCTCTTCCTGTAGGGTGTCGTGACAGACTTGTTCGAGACTTTGTAGGTATGGCTTGGCCTAGGATGATTTCCTAGTTTTTTTTCCCTTTCTTGATTGTTATCCAAAAAAAAAAATGGGCAATGAATTGATTGCATATCTGAGAGTCAAAATCATGTATATGTAGATAGGTTAGAGACGCTATTGTTTTTTATATATATATATATATATATATATATATATATATATATATATATATGTATGTATATATATGTGTATGTATATATATATATATGTATATGTATTGGAAAGTATTTTTCTTATGTTGTTTGAGATGGGTTATCTTATATTAGTGAAACAAAATTATAAGAGACCCGCAAATAATTGGAGAGAAAAAAAATAGAGGTGGGACCCACCTTTATTATATGTGTGTAGGAATTTGGTTTATCTCATGTTCAATAAGATAAATATAACCCATATATATTATGGAAAAAATGTTTATCCTTTTAAATGACACAACTTATATCTTTTCACTCTCACAAAGAGGTGAGATCCACACCTTTATTTTTTTTGCCAACTCTCTCTCCTCCTTTATCTATCTCTTTCTCTCTTTTAAAATGATACAACTTTACATCCTTTAAAATGACACATATTTTTCCCATATATTATTGTTCGATAATTCTATAAGTTTCCTATGGACTAACCCTATAGGTTAGGGATGTTACTGTTAAGCATATGTGATGTTTATACAGAGGCAATGTTATTAAATTTGGATTGATAATAAACTCGGTCGAAGTATTTAGCTAATGAGTCACTGGTTCAATTAGTGGATCATTAATTTAACTGTATGAATTAAATATAATATAGTAAATATAAAATTAAAAGTATCATAACTAATAATTATTGTTGGTTTAATGAAAAGTGCTACAAATTATAATTCATATGGTCTATGTTCGAATCTTATTAATAATATTTTTCAAGTATTTTATTTAAAATTCAACAAACTCGATTTGTTTTTAAAAATCGGTGCGATTTAATACGAATTGAACGTGATTCAAGATTAATTCACCCATTTCATATCGGGTCAAATGCATGACCAATCCAATATTTAAACCAAACTGATTAAGGATCTGATTTATGAGTCAACCAATCGAATCAGCCATGTCGGCTCGATTTTCATATCATTGCTCGAAGGCATTAACCATAACTCTTAGTCTTAGTAGGTGGGATATAGGTGAAAACTTGTTTTTGGCAAGTTTATATATTATGTGTTGTTGAGAGTCAAGCAACACACAGAGTTTATATAAGCTAAATATGATGCATGGTTAGAATCAGGTTTTTGGTTAATTTAGTGGATAACCACTATACGGTGTATTTGATTGAGAACAATAAATAATATAAAAATATCCAAATTTATTATTGATGAATACCTTTAAGCACCAGTTAAGAAAATAAGACTAAAAAGTAGTTAATGAATAGTAAAGTATTTATTGTATTAAAAACACAAAATATATTTAATAATTTTTGAAAATAATTAAAATGATAAAAAAAAGATATTAAATACTCCTTAACTAATACCCTTAGAATATTTATTAAGAAAACCTAAATAAAAAATAGAGTAAACACCATTTTTAGTCCCTGTCAATATCTACGAAGTCCTTTTTAGTCCATGAAAATAAACAAGGACCAAATTGGTCTCTGAAATTACAAAAAAGGGCCATGTTAGTCCTTATGTCAACTCCCAAATATGTAGAGTGGCCCTTTTCTTGTACTTTCAGGGACCAATTTGGTCTTTTTTTATTGCCAGGGACTGAAAAGGACTTCGTAGATATTGCCAGGGACTAAAAAGGGTGTTTACTCTAAAAAATATCTTATAGTAATATAGAAATACTTTATAAGTAAATATCATGGAGGTGGATAAAGGAGCTGATGATGGAGAATCCTTTGAAGGTGAGTTGAGGTCTGCCAGGAACTTGGATCCTGCAATCCTTCACTGATTAATGTCTATGTTAACATGGATTTGCCGTGGGGCAGCAGAAAAAAGGTTTCTTGGAACCTTGACCAGTTTGGTTAGAAAGCACAAAGTAGATATTGTTGCTATTTTTGAGCCTCGTATTAAAGGCATTAAGGCTAAAAATATAATTAAAAGAACTAATTTCAGTGATTGTATTGTGGAAGAAGCTCAAGGATTCATGGGGGGTATTTGGTTACTCTGGAACAAAAGTAATGTGGAGGTGACAATATTAGAGAAGTCCATGCAAATGGTTCATATGAGAATTTGCTTTCCTGATGAAGATGCTTTCATTTGTTCTTTCATTTATGCAAGTCCTAGAGAAGAGATGAGATGCATTTTGTGGCGGGATCATCGTCATATATCTAAAACTATGGATGATCATTGGCTTATTGCTGGGGATTTTAATGAGATTGCATTTCCTTCAGAGAAACAGGGAGGAGCCCCAGTGGATATTAATAGATGCAATAATTTTTCATCTCTTCTAATGGATATAAATATGATTGACTTGGAGGGTTCTGGTGCCAAGTTTACTTGGAGAAGGCCTTATTTTTTTGCATCTGGAGAGAGTGTACAAGAGACTAGACCGTGCGTGTAGTAATGCAAAGTGGAGAGTCAAATTTGAAGATGGACATGTTAGAGCTCTTCTAAGATTTAATAGTGATCACAATGCTTTTCTGATAACACTGTCTCCCCCCAAGGAAGATTGGAAGAAATGTCCCTTTCGTTTTCATTCCTTTTGGCAAGATCATTGCCTTTTCAGCCAGTTCCTTAAGGATAATTAGAGTATGCATGGAAGAATTTTGAAAAATTTGAAGAAGCTTATTTCTTGCATTAAAGAGTGGAATGAGAAGGTGTCTGAGAATATAAAGAGCCGAAAGAATAGATTACTTAACAGACTACAAGGTATCCAAAAAGCCATTTCCCAAAAAGCCATTTCTGAAGACAACAAAGAGTATTTAGAAAAGGTAGAAATGAAGTTAAATCAGAGCTTGAAGAAGCCCTTTACCAAGAAGAGCTTCTTTGGTTTGAGAAAGCCAAAACGGAGTGGATAAACCAAGAGGATAGAAACACCAGTTACTATCATAAGAAAACAATCATAAGGAAGAAAAAAGGAAAAATTATTGAGCTAAAGGATACAAATGGCAATTGGATTAGAGATGAGGCAGGTTTGGAAAATATGATTCTTGATTTTGTTTGTAACCTATTTAAAGAAGATACTACCCATCGTGATTGGGTAAATACTCAGTGGCAACCTGTTAAAGATGAAGTTTTAAATAGATTGGGGACTCAGGTGTACAGAGAAGAAGTGAAACAAGCTTTTTTTCTCCATGACAGGTTCAAAAGCGCCTGGTGAAGATGGCTATACAACAGCATTCTTCCACAAAAATTGGGATTTGGTAGGTGATCAAATGTGGAATGCCTTCCGGTTTTAAATGGAAAATCCAGATTCCATTAAGGAAATTAATGGTACTTTGATTACTCTAATTCCTAAGATCAATAAACCTTTATTTGTTTCTCAGTTTAGGCCTATTTCATTATGTAATGTCCTCTATAAGGGTATGAGCAAGGTTATAGTAGGAAGGCTTAAAGAGGTAATGGAAATTCTGATATCTATTAATCAGTCCAGCTTTGTTCCCAATAGGAACATGCATGATAACATCATTGTAGCCAAAGAGGTGGTCCACATGATGCCAAGACTTAAGGGTAAGAAAGGTACTATGGCCACAAAAATTGATCTTGAAAAGGCATACGATAAGCTCAGTTGGTCATTCATTCATAAGGTTCTCCTAGAAATCCAGCTTTCTTCCTAGATGATGAATTTTATCATGGCATCCATTACTATAAACAATTTTTTGTTGCTTATTAATGGAGGTCTAACAGATTCTATTAATCCCGAAAGAGGGATTTGTCAAGGTGATCCCATTTCCCCATATATTTTTGTGTTATGTGTAGAGAAGTTGTCTCATCTTATTGCACAAAGGGTTGACAATGGTTGCTGGAAGCCGATTAGAGCCTGTAGAGGTGGTCCATCTATCTCTCATCTCATGTTTGCAGATGATATTATCTTATTCTCTGAAGCTTCGGTTGAGCAAGCCAAGATCATTATGGAGTGTATGAATCACTTTTACCTAATGATTATCTTATTTATGCAAGTCCTAGAGAAGAGATGAGACACATTTGTGGCAGGATCTTCGTTGTATATCTAAAACTATGGATGATCATTAGCTTATTGCTGGGGATTTTAATGAGATTGCCTTTCCTTAAGAGAAAATGGGAGGTACCCCAGTGGATATTAATAGATGCAATAAATTTGCATCCCTTCTAACGAATATAAATATGATTGACTTGGAGGGTTATGGTGCCAAGTTTACTTGGAAAAGGCCTCATTTTTTGCATCTGGAGAGAGTGTACAAGAGAATAGACCGTGCATGTAGTAATGCAAAGTGGAGAGTCAAATTTGAAGATGGTCATGTTAGAGCACTTCCAAGATTTAATAGTGATCACAATCCTCTTCTGATAACATTGTCTCCCCCAAGGAAGATTGGAAGGAATGTCCCTTTCGTTTTCATTCTTTTTGGCAAGATCATTGCCTTTTCAGCCAGTTCCTTAAGGATAATTGGAGTATGTATGGAAGAATTTCAAGAAAATTGAAGAAGCTTACTCCCTGCATTAAAGAGTGGAATGAGAAGGTGTTTGAGAATATAAAGAGCCGAAATAATAGATTACTTAACAGACTACAAGGTATCCAAAAAGCCATTTTTGAAGACAACAAAGAGTATTTAGAAGAGGTAGAAATGAAGTTAAGTCAGAGCTTGAAGAAGTCCTTGACCAAGAAGAGCTTCTTTGGTTTGAGAAAGCCAGAACGGAGTGGATAAACCAAGGGGATAGAAACACCAGTTACTATCATAAGAAAACAACATAAGGAGTAAAAAAGGAAAAATTATTGAGCTAAAGGATACAAATGGCAATTGGATTAAAGATGAGGCAGGTTTGGAAAATATGATTATTGATTTTGTTCGTAACCTATTTAAAGAAGATACTACCCATCGTGATTGGGTAAGTACTAAGTGCCCACCTGTTAAAGATGAAGTTTTAAATAGATTGGGGACTCAGGTGTACAAAGAAGAAGTTAAACAAGCTTTTTTCTCCATGAAAGGTTCAAAAACGCTTGGTGAAGATGGCTATGCAGCAGCATTCTTCCAGAAAAATTGAGATTTGGTAGGTGATCAAATGTGGAATGCCTTCTGATTTTAAATGGAAAATCCAGATTCCATTAAGGAAATTAATGGTACTTTGATTACTCTAATTCCTATGATCAATAAACCTTTATTTGTTTCTCAGTTCAGGCCTATTTCATTATGTAATGTGCTTTATAAGGGTATTAGCATGGTTATAGTAGGAAGGCTTAAAGAGGTAATGGAAACTATGATATATGTTAATCAGTCCAGCTTTATTCCTAATAGGAACATGCATAATAACATCATTGTAGCCAAAGAGGTGGTCAACACAATGTCAAGACTTAAGGGTAAGAAAGGTATTATGGCCATAAAAATTGATCTTGAAAAGGCATACGATATCAGTTGGTTGTTCATTCATAAGGTCTTCCTAGAAATCCAACTCCCATCCTGGATGACGAATTTTATCACGGCATCCATTACTACAAACAATTTTCGATTGCTTATTAATTGAGGTATAATAGATTCTATTAATCCTGAAAGAGGGATTTGTCAAGGTGACCCCATTTCCCCATATATTTTGTGTTATGTGTAGACAAGTTGTCTCATCTTATTGCACAAAAGGGTTGATAATGGTTACTAGAAGCCGATTAGAGCCTGTAGAGGTGGTCCATCTATCTCTCATCTCTTTTTTGCAGAAGATATTATCTTATTCTTCGAAGCTTCGGTTGAGCAAGCCAAGATGATTATGGAGTGTATGAATCATTTTTGCCTAAGGTCAAGTCAAAGTGTTAGTAACCAAAGTCAACAATCTTCTTCTCACCAAACACTTCTAAAGGTGTAGCTAAGTCCATTACAGGTCTCACTGGTTATAAGAAAATGAGTAGCATTGGTAGATACCTTGGCTATTTTATTAGGTAAGATTGTGACACAAAAAACAATTATGCTAATGTCATGGATCGGATCAGGTCCAAGCTAGACGGGTGGAGAAACCAATGTCTTTCTTTTGCTGGTAGAATGACGCTAGCCAAATTCGTGATAGGAGCATTTCTAGTTTTTCACATGCAGAATGGTTTACTACCTGTCACTTTATGTGATGAAGTAGAGAAGCTCCAACGTGCGTTCATTTGGGGTAGCAACAAAGCTCATTTGGTGGCGTGGGATACTTTATATAAACCAAAAGATATGGGAGGACTTGGGGTTATTAATCTTCGTGTACAAAACGAGGCTTATATGCATAAGCTTGCTTGGAGATTATTGACGAGGAGTGATGATCTATGGGTGAAGGTCCTGAAAGCAAAGTATAGCAAAGGGTATGACTTGAGGAGAAGAATCATTTCAAAACCTTATGACTCAAAGCTATGCGAGATTTAAGTAAATGCTGGAATAGCTTTCTTGCGGAGCTTAGATGGGAGGTGGGGAATGGTGATTCCACTAAATTTTGGCAAGATAATTAGTTGGGTTTAGATTCTAACCTCTTGTTTTATGCTCATAATCTGGTTCCCTCTTTGGATATTGATAAGATCATTGTAGAAGTAGCCCCTCAAGGAGTGTGGGATATATGCTACATGAATCAGTTCCTGAATGATGAGATTGTCTCTAGGGTACTGTGCCAATCCTCCAGATCAAAGAATATCTCAGATGACAGATTAGTTTGGATGCAAAACCATGCTTATCCTTCTTTGGTTAAAATGGTGTATAAAAATCTTATGGATTTTAATGATTTTGAAGTTGATATTCTCTGGAAGAAAGTGTGGTCTTGGAAAGGTCTTGAACATATGAAAACCACGATGTGGTTGATCCTACTGAATAAGCTTCTAGTTAGAAGCATGACTAGCAAGTGGAGCAGGGATTCCAATAGTTGTCTTGGATGTCCTAATCATGAAGAGTCTATTCTTCATGTTCTTTGGGATTATAAGTTTGCTCAATGTATTTGGAGGGATTGGTTCAATGATCGCATGCCTATTGATTTTTTTAGTCTAAATGCTGATGAGTGGCTTCGTAGGAATGTGAATAATACTTGGGGTCGATATATCCATTCTGATTGGCGTGATATTTTCTTTCCTACATGTTAGTTTCTTTGGTACTGGAGGAACCAAAGTATACATGATAGCAGTTTTAGAAGACCTCATAGAGGTAAGTTTGTGATTGCAGATTCTATTTCTCATATTTTTGCAGCTAGAGAAAAGAAAGTCAGAAGTCATGACAGTGTAATAATCGAACATCAATAAGGGAAATGGCAACCTCCACTGCAAGGCTTCCTGAAGATAAATACAGATGACGCGTCTTCTTTTATAAGAAAGAAAGCCAGTTGTGGTGGGCTCATCAGAGATCATAATGGGATTTTTCTTAGTGGATTCTCCTTGAAGTTGGGCTATTGTAATCCTCTAGATATAGAACTCTAGGGTATAGTAAAAGGGTTGGAGTTAGCTTGGGGACAGGTGCTAGAAATATAGAAGTGGAATGTGATGCTGTAAATGCTATCACTTCTATCCAAGATAGTCAGAACAATCCCAAAAACTCTCAGGTTGTTACACATATCCAGAAATGGCTTTCTCAGGCTTAGATTGTTCGTTGCATCTATACTTATAGAGAGTTCAATATGTGTGCTCACTGGCTTGTTAGCAATATCCAGAAGAGAGATAGGAACTTAGTTATTTTTAATAGCCCTCCTACTCAGCTTAGGGAGCTCCTTCTAAAGGATGCGTCCCTAGATCAACAACCTATGTTCTTTTCTTCATAGTTTTGTTTTGGGGTTTGTCCCTCCTCTTTACAAAAAGAAAAAGAAAGAAAGAAATACTTCATAAGTTTAGTGCATCCAAATTAGATACACCAAGCCAATATTATTTAATAGTTAACTATCAAGATTCATTACTAATTAATTATCACAATTAATGATGTCTTAATAATTCATTAACCTACTCTATCTGATTTGATTGCAAGGTCAATAATGTATAGAAATAAAAAAAAATAGTAACAAGTTTACGTACCTGTTAAGGAGCTAAAACATAAAAAAGTAAAAGAAATTAATTAATTTTTAAACAAGAAAAGGTAATTTTTTAGTATATTAAAAGTTGCCTTTTGGGTCAGAAATATCTCGAGCGTTCCAAAAAAACAGAAATTGTTAGCTCGAGCAAATAAGCACACTAGCATGAGAACCTCTGGATCATTGCATTTTTGGAAATTGCAAGTAATTGAAGATAATAAATTGAAACAAAAGCGCGGAAATAGTATATGATGGGACCGTTTATTAGCAATTCCTATCTTAATGTACTAATACTTAATGAATAAGGGAGAGGTTGTTCTTACTGTGGAGCAAGTTTATTACTTCTTATTATCTCTTTTATAATTGTCGGATAAAATTAAATTAATATTATATTATTTGAACTTTTTTTTTTTTATCTCTTTTCAATCATTTCCCCCACTGTTTCTTTCACTTTCCTCTTTCTGTCATATTTTATTAATGAGGTTGATAATAAATATAACATTTCCTAATAAAAAATAGCAATAAACAAAAGTATCTCTTTTCTCAACTCCTTCCATTCCTGAACGCTTTTCGGCTTTCCTTGGTCCCAATTCCAAATCCCGAAAGCGAAACTTCTCCACACCCCTTCCCATTCCAATTCTACCTTTTCTTTCTCCAACGTTTTTCAAACCCGCAACATTCCAAAATAAAGAATCTCTCTTATTTATTTATTTATATTTATTTTTCTGTTTTTTTTTCTTTTTTTTGAAGAAAGAAGCATCCTTAGTCGTTACCAATCCAACCGCGTAAAAAACCACGCTTCCCCCAAATACACACATAGTCACCGTGTTCACACTTGCCCCACACGTTTCCTCTTCCTATAAATCTTCGAAACCCCCTCTCTCTTCTCTCACACGCGAAATCTTAAGCGTTCACACATGGAAATTACTCCCGTCACATTTTTCAGCCAAGAAGATTACTCTCATTTCTATAACACGTTACCAGACATGGATTTCAACAACAACAACAACAATAACAAGAAGCGAAAAGATAGTAACAACTTGAAGGATATACTTGCTTCTCTGATTCTGTTAGAGGACGAAGAGAAACAAGAGCAACAAAACAGTGTTGTTGAGTCAGAACAACAACGAACCATGTTCGATGCCAATTATGACCACCAGGCTCGAACCATGAACCACTACATGGCTCAATTCCAAACCCATTATAATGAATTGGACCAGCTCGGTCATAATAAAGCCAAGAGGGTTCGTCGTTCTGCTCTTAATGCTGCTGCTGCTGCGGGTTCGGGTTTAAATGAGACCGGTTCAATTCAACCGGGTTCGTCTGTTCAGCAACACCGAAGGCTTTGGGTTAAGGACCGGTCCAAGGACTGGTGGGAGCGGTGCAGCCGGAACGACTTCCCGGAGGAGGAGTTCCGGCGGTGGTTCCGAATGAGCAAGGGAACATTCGACATGATCTGCGACGAGCTCGATTCGGTGGTGACGAAGAAGAACACGATGCTACGCGATGCCATCCCGGTTCGCCAGCGTGTCGCGGTTTGCATATGGCGGCTCGCCACCGGTGACCCGCTCCGGCTCGTGTCGAAGCGGTTCGGTTTAGGAATCTCCACGTGTCACAAGCTCGTTCTAGAGGTTTGTGCCGCCATAAAAACAGTTCTGATGCCGAAGTTTCTTCATTGGCCTAACGAGGAGGAGATGAAGGGTATAAAAGAAGAGTTCGAGGGCATTTCGGGAATACCAAATGTTGGTGGTTCAATGTACACGACACATGTTCCAATCATTGCACCAAAGATAAGTGTTTCTGCTTATTTCAACAAACGACACACTGAGAGGAACCAGAAGACTTGTTACTCTATAACAGTTCAAGGGGTGGTTGATCCCAAAGGGGTTTTCTCCGATGTGTGTATTGGTTGGCCTGGTTCATTACCTGATGATCAAGTTTTGGAGAAGAGTGCTTTGTATCAGAGAGGTTATGGTGGTAGTTTGAAGGATGTTTGGATTGTTGGGAATTCTGGGCACCCTCTTATGGATTGGGTTTTGGTTCCTTACACACACCAGAACCTTACTTGGACTCAACATGCTTTCAATGAGAAAGTTGGGGACATTCAGAGGGTTGCAAAGGAAGCCTTTTCTAGATTGAAAGGCAGGTGGGGTTGTTTGCAGAAGAGAACAGAGGTTAAGCTTCAGGACTTGCCTGTTGTTCTTGGTGCTTGTTGTGTTCTGCATAATATTTGTGAGATGAGGAATGAGGTTATGGATCCTCAATGGAGTTTTGATCTTTTTGATGATGAGATGGTAGCTGAGAACAATGTGCGTTCTGAGAATTCCATGGTGGCTAGAGATCATATAGCTCACTATTTGTTACACCATGGTCGTGCTGGCACTAGTTTTGTGTAGTTTTTTTAATCTTTGTTTACTCTAATTCTGTCAATTCTTTTGGCTATGTTTTGTTGTAATGTAGTCACATTAGAAATAAGACCTTCATATATAGTTAAATTAAATGGGTGTGTGTGTGTGTGTGTGTGTAAGTTGTATAGAGATTTTTTGGAGAATTAAATGAAATTAATGGATACTTGAATTTTGTTGGATCTTAAATTATGTGCTGGTTCTTCTTCCTTATGCTGTAATTGTCGACTTGACAGCAATTACTAATGTGTGCTTGATGCGACCGCTTTTCTTTTCTCCATGTCTGGTGCCATAACACATGTTCTGATGTGTCCCACAATGTCTGACCCCAGAAAGATTCAGTTTGTGCTTTTGACTTTTGACTTTTGACTTTTGTCTAGTCAGTGTTGTTGGGAACAGGTGCAATCCTGTCTCTTACAACAGGTGCATACACACACTCCAATGAAATTCTAATAAAATTGATTTTTTTTTTTTTTTTGCCTGGACAAGAATTCATTAGCTTCTTGTAGATGATGGATGCCCTTCGTCTTCCTTTGTGGGAGTAGAGAATGCCTCAAACTCCATTTCTCTGGTGGCTCACTGAATATTTGATCGTTACAAAAGAGTGAGAAAAGGAATCTATGTGTTTGCAGATTCGGCTTCATCCCCTGCCTCCACTTTCTCCCTTTCACACCAGAAGCTAAGACTCTTTAAAGTAGTTGGAGGTCAGATTTATCACCCATAATGAAGTTTTAAATGGCTCATCTTCCTCAACTCCATATTGGGGAATTGGAAGCTGACAAAACATTAAAAGTACTGAATATTGTACTTGGCAAAGGGTTAGTATTGACTTCAATTCTCATGTACCACGCCACTTCATTACAACCGTAGCATATGACACAATATAACTACGATATAAATACACCACTCCCTCAACAGAATGCAAAATAATTTCAGAACCATTTCAGACTCTTTAACCAAACCAAAAAAACCGGTTTAAAAAATTAATTCGACACTGATTCGGGGTTCAAAACCATTTCAGAACGGCTAAGAATTATTTATAAATCATGAACTCATATGAAACATGAGCCAATTCTGAAAAAATAAAAATCAGTTTGAATGAAATAAAACAGTTCGATTTGATTCAGGAAAAAAAAAAACGACTCGGGTCGAATCATGCATATCCTTGCTCCCTAAATATGTAAGAATTTTTTCAGTATTGGAAAAATCCATTATCAATTTTTGGCACATAAAAACTATGTAAATAAAAATGAAAATATGTGTTGAGCATAAAAGTAATAGCATGTATTGGATTCTTTACATAACTTTAATTTAGTCCATAAGAAATATTACAGAGGAATACTCTAAAAAAATTAATAATAGAGAGATTGAAAGTATATGGTATGGATATTCCCAAAGATTACTCTATCGTTGGGATCTATAAGTCCACTATGTTCTCTTTGGGGATGATGTCATTGTATGGATGATCTCACTAGCAGAGGTAAAGACCAAGCTAGAGAGCACTGTACCAAGTATGATGGTAAGAAGATAACAATGAATGATTCAGTGTGAGTATATGTGACTTAATATAAATGAGCATAATAACGATACATAAGATGCCTCTTTGGTGTGCCAAAGAGGACTATTTATAAGGAGGTCGTATGAGCCTCCTATGGGTTGGTGAGGAAGGGGTCAACCCTTTTTGGGATCTGCTCATAATAGCAGATGCTGTTGGGCGTGACAGGTGCTGCTATGATAGCAGCGATGCGCCTGGCGGTGTCAGCGTATGTCAAAGAGGCTGTTCCCTCTTATGACATCTGGGGCGACTGCATTTGGGGGTTGGGATCCCGAGATGGGACATTTTGGTGTCTACCCTAAAGAGTGTCGTTTCATTGGGAGTTGGAGAGGGTTGTCAGTTGGTAAGACTGACGTGGATAAAAAGTTATGATGGAACTTGCACCTTTGGGCCACTGCTGTTGGGCCATCCGGAACAAATAAATTCAATCTCATGTTATAAACCTCGGCAGTGATCACCATCATAGACCGTAGGATCACGGTTTCACCTCGACAAGCTCCTAGTTCCAAACTAGAGGGACCCAACATAGTCCCAACTATTGTTCAACACTTGTCGGACACACAAAGAGAGAGAACGAGAGAGACACGTAGCACCCTTTCGCGTGTTTTTTTATTAGAGGGTCTCTTTCTGTTAGTTAGCTTCGTTGTCACAATCATCCCAATTCACAAACCACAGAGAAAAGAGAGGGAAGGGCCAAGAAAAAACAAAAGAAAAGAAGAGTGAATCTTAGGAAGAGGGGGTTTTGGTTTGGGCATGGAGAATAATCAAAAGGAGGAGGAGGAGGAGGTGCAAGTTGGGGAGGAGAAAGATGAGGTGGGGCCCATGGGTGGGAAGGAGAAGGAGGACGAAGAAGAAGAAGAGGAGGATCAAGGAGAAGTTGGTTCGAGCTTGACAATGGAGAGGGTTGCTGTAGCCAAAAAATTCATTGAGAACCATTACAGGGCTCAAATGAAACTCATCCAAGATCGCAAAGAGAGGTAAAATGTCATGCACTATTTATTCTTCTTATTATCAAACTTTTTTTTTTTTGGTTTCTTCCTTTTGGCTGATAAGATCATTTCTTTTTTTTTTTTTTTTTTGGTACATAATAAGATCATTTCTATTGATGTTTCTCTTTGCATGTTGTCGGGAGCTTCTTCATTCTTTTTCTTATGGCATTTGATTTAAGGTGGAAATGTCTTGTTGGAGTTTTTCTTCTTCTTTTTTTCCCTTTTATTAAATGTGTTTTCATTGCCTTTTTTTAATGTGAATTTGGTAATCCTAATATGTTTATTATGGAAGCTTTGACTGTTTGTCAAATGGCTACATCTTTACTATGTGATCGCCGCATTCTTAATGATGATGTTGATTAATTATAAATGGTTTTGTTGATAAAATTTGGCTTACAAGGAATCTTGTAATTCATTTACTTTAGCTATATGTCAATGAGAATGTAACTTTTCTAATTTGTTTATTTTATTATTATTATTAAAAAAAATAAAAAATCTCTTCCTATGCACTTTAACTTGGATTTTGAAAGAACATTTAAGCTGTCCCCCCCTTCCCATGCTATGTGAGGCCATAAAATGTTCATGCATCTATTGAGAGAGCATCAATGAAATTGGAGTTTCAGGGTATCATAGCCTCATAATTCCTGTGCATCATTAGTGCGCTTATGTCCGCATGCTTAATTATGATTTTAGTTATTGTTCAGATAGACTCATGCAAACACACAAAAAACTTGCAATTTTTACGGCCTTATAGCAGTACTAGTTCATAAACAGACACACTGACTCAAGTACATGCATGCATGCACAAAAATGATTTTAATTATTGTCGTGTACTTGAATTTGATGCTTTATTTTTCATAGAAGTTATTTCATGTTCTTAGAATAGTAATGCATTCAATGATGGAACCTATATTTATTTAGTTTTCTTTCTTTGCGTTTTTATTTTAAATATCTTGGAAAGCTACTGAACATGATTTTATTATTCTCAGGCGTTCAGTGCTACAAAAGAAGTTAGAGTCTTCTCACGTACCAGAAGAGGAACAGATCAATCTACTGAAGGATTTAGAGCGCAAGGAGACCGAGTATATACGATTAAAAAGACATAAAATATGCGTTGATGATTTTGACCTTCTAGCCATTATTGGCAGGGGAGCCTTTGGGGAGGTAGAAATATGCATAATCATATTTGATGATTAGTGCCTTTTATTATTATTATTATTATTATTATTATTATTATTATTATTATTTTGTGTTTATAAACATGATGTTGAAAGTCATTTGGTAATCTGGAGAGTGGATAATACCCGATTAAAAGAGCTAACCATTTGTACATTTTTCCTTTGTTCTTTTCTGAAGAATCAATGTTCCTAGGAATAAAACTTTTCTGATATGGAATAAGATTTAGTATAGTGGACTGGCTACATGTAAAAAAAAATCCTTGTGAACCATTTTAAGTATGTTCTATTCATACATAGCAATGTATGATGCCTTAGGGAATAAGTGAAGATGAGTTGCCCCATCATGTGGTGGCTATCATCTTCATTGTGATACACACATTAGGTGTTTGGGCACAATGATGCTCAAGCTGAATGTGGACCATGAAAGGTGCTCTTCATGGAAAGAGGTGTAAAAGTTCTGTTGGTAATTGTAAAACAGTAGGGACATCATCTTTACAATGCATAGGTGTTGAGGCCGAAATTCAATTGCTATTGGAATGTGTCATGTATGGAAAAGGGTCCAGTGATGCACCTAGAGTTAGGCATAGAATCACGCGTGTGTTATTTTTGGGTTTCTGGGCTTTTTTCCATTTCAGTGGCATTTTTGTAAATTAGTTTTTTTTTTTTAGTTATTTTTTAGAGTTAATTGACATCGCATATAAGGGTGTTTAAGAATGATGGGGGTTGTTGAATACTCTATTATATTGATAATTAAAATTGAGAATAGAGGGTTTCTTTTTTCAATCCTAATTTTCCTGTTCAGCCTACTTTGTGTGTTTGGTTTCATATGATACAAAAAAATTAGAAAGTAACCTAAACAGAAAATTAGGATTGAAAAGAGAAATCCTCCATTCTCAATTTCGATTATCAAAATAATAAAATATTTAACCATCCTTAGGTGTCTTAAACACCCTTTTATACGGTGTCAATTAACTTTAAGTGCAATTAAAATAGAAAATACAAAATTACAAAAATACCACTAAATAAAAAAAGGCCTAAAAATCCAAAAATGTCAAATGCACGACTCTAAGCCAACTCTACCTGCTTGACTTGGCACAATCAGTGAGCTATGTTTTTTTTTTTTCATTGAGAGAGAGCTTACTTGACAGCCAATTCAGCTGTGGAACACTTCATAAAAGAATATATGACGGGGGAGAGAGAGAAAAAAGTGTGGCTCTAAAGAAAATAATTATAGAGTTTCTCTATCTAGGCTCATGATATCATGTTGAGAGAGAAGAGATCATGCATAAACCTTAATGTGTGTGAATGAGTAAGTGAAATAAGGTAAAGTACAACAGTAGAGTAATTTATGTACATAACATAGAAAATAATGAAATAAGGAAATTACTCCTATACTTATCTCTACATCAGTAATGAAACTAAAACTCTCAATTATTCATCTGTAATATATATCTATGTAACAGAAATGATTAGGAGTAAATCTTTGTTGGAAATGAAATCATAGTGATATAAGAAGAATGGACAAATAAAAACTATGCATTCCAATGAAAACTTATGATCTTTTTATACTTTTCTCTTCTACCCCAATACATTTAGGATTGTCTAAATATGACAGCTAATCATGGATGCTAGAAATGGAACTTCACTAACTAGCTTTGTGACTAAATCTTGATTTGATTTGACTTTTGATCATGCTTTAACAAATGTCTTTTACTGAAGTTCTTCTTAATTTTGTGTCATCCCGTTACCATATTCATATCTGTTCTTAATTGATGAAGAGTTGTTCTTTGGTTATACAATACATAAGAGATGGGATGATTTTGTATTGTCATTTTATTTTGTTTGGGTATCCGAACTACCGTGAAGTTGTTTGAATGCTTATGCCATATGATTTCACAGGTAAGACTTTGTCGGGAGAAGAAATCAGGTAATATATATGCCATGAAAAAGTTGAAAAAGTCTGAAATGCTTAGCAGGGGACAGGTGAGTTTTCATATTTTCATTATACTATGAAAGTTTGTTCTTTCCATTCTTCAATTTATTATCAGAAAAAAGGAAAGTTCTTTCTGCTATTATTTTTAAAGTATCATCTGATTTGAATATTTTTTTTAATTCATTGGGTTCATTTTCATCACAGGTTGAGCATGTTAGAGCTGAAAGGAACCTACTTGCAGAAGTTGCCAGTGACTGCATTGTGAAACTCTATTACTCGTTTCAGGATGCTGAACATTTATATCTGATAATGGAATATTTACCTGGTGGTGATATAATGACATTGTTGATGAGGGAAGAAACTTTGACTGAAACTGTGGCTAGATTTTACATTGCCCAGAGTGTTTTGGCTATAGAGTCTATTCATAAACACAACTACATCCATCGGTTGGTATTGTTACATCTTAAACTTCATAATGGTCTTATTCTTATAAACCATAATTTACAATTATAAGTTTCTTCTTGTATCCCCAGAGATATAAAACCTGACAACCTTCTATTGGACAAAAATGGTCATATGAAGCTCTCTGATTTTGGTCTTTGCAAGCCACTTGACTGCTCAAATTTATCGTCTATAAATGAAAATGAAATCCTTGATGATGAGAACATGAATGATACCATGGATGTAGATGGAGCTTTCCGAAATAGCAGAAACGGTAGGCGCTGGAAAAGTCCCCTTGAACAACTTCAACATTGGCAAATGAACCGGAGGAAGTTGGTAATTGCATTCTGTCCACATTCAGAAATTGTATTTGATGCTTGATGACTGGTTCTTATTTCTGATTTCTTACAAATTTGTACTGGTAATATGTAATTGATGAATTACACAAAAAGACAGTGTATTTAGCTTAGAGGTACTTACATTTGTCATCTGTTGAATGAGCATAATAGTCCCATGGTTGCACCATTCTTGGACAACTTATTCAATATGTCATCCATGTGGAATAAGGGATCAAAGTAAAGAATGAAAGATTTATAATTGTTTATTTTGCACTCAGATATTGTGCTTGATGATAAAATTCTTAGTTCTTTACTACATAGAAGACTTTTGTTTCTTTTCTTAATCAATCAATATGGTTGACTTGTGTGATAACTGGGATAATTTCATTAGTGCATGAAATGTCGATTTTGATTGCATTTTATCAATTTGATCATATATTGTTTTTAATATGCTTGCATGCATATCCTTCTCCAACTTATCTATTCATTTCATGGCAGGCATTTTCCACTGTTGGAACTCCAGATTATATTGCTCCGGAAGTGTTACTGAAAAAGGGTTACGGTGTGGAGTGTGACTGGTTCGTTGATGTTCTCTTTTTATTTGCTATTGCAGGAGTTGCATCTATACATTTTCTGTTTTAGTAGATTTGTTATTTTGAAGTAATTGCAGATGATAACTTTGCAATACATTTTTTATTTGGCTTCAGTGGTTAACGGTAGTAGAAAAGCTCAAGGTTCTATGTTATTGCACATAGAGTCTGTATGTGATGCAACAGCCGATGCTGCACGTGTTTTCTATCCAAACATTGCAGCCCCTAGAATGCCTTATTATGGAATAGGTCAAATGCTACGCCTTTATGCTATGTAGCTTAGGTAAACGAAGAAGAAAGTTAAGCCAGAGTTCAATCGGTGAAGCCCCTTACAACATGTGTGGGCCAAAATTTGATAGCAAAAATTATTATAGTTGCTAGTTTTTTTTTTTCTAATTTAATTTACAGTTAAAATACTTCAGAAAAGAACTTTTCTGTCCAGTTTTAAGAATTTGTCATGACCTTCTGATATTATGTGCATACTCCAATCTATAAGGATCATAAAAAGGAATCATCTTGTCATCTTTCTTAAAGAAAGTGGTGAAGCATTATAAACTTGGACTGCGAACTATCTGTTTAGAGGGATTTTGAGCACTGGATAAGAACCTTTTAGACTCATCCATTTGTAACTTCATATTTAATCCAATGAACCATTTATATTCATTCTGTTAGAGATATATAAAACCTTTAATGTAGCCTCAACCAACAGCTTAAGTTTTTGGATTGAATTGGTTTTTTACATGGTATCAGAACCTCGGTGTCCTGAGTTCGATCCTCACCGGCACCGCCCCCCTATTTTCTTTGTAGAATTTTTTAGCACAGGTAGGCTGAGTCTGATGCATCATCCACCTTTCAAGTCCAATGGGCTCTCTTGTAAGGGGGCATGTTAGAGATATATAAAACCATTAATGTAGCCTCACCCAACAGCTTAAGCTTTTGAGTTGAATTGGTTCTTTACACATTCAATTGAAACTTTACATTTCATATAAATCCACTAATGGTAACACTTTTCGCAGTTGACCATCCAAATCTTATATAGGCATGCTGCTCTCAGATGACAGATCTTCCTAGTCTTATAATATTCAGTATCAAGTTCTGTAGTTGGATCTCACAGCAGATGTAAAAAGGATAATCATTTTAATGCAAAGTTGGCTGACTTGTTATCTCTAATATAAATGTTATTCCAGTTTAGGTGATTCTCCGTAGGAACTAAATTGTGTTTAATGGAAAGAAGGAAGAAAAATTTAGATAATTAAAAAGATGGCAGTTAGCTGAGGATAAAGATTTTCTACTTCATGAACTGGATGCTGAATGAAAAAATACAGGACTTTGATTGCTCGGTTTTCGTACATGTCTGTTTCCAAATTTATTGATCAATTACAAGTCTACTTACACTATATTTATATTAGGTGCCTGCTAACTTTTTTAGCTTCAAATTTTAGCAGCCATTGATTTTTACGAACAGATATCATGCTATGCATAAATTAGGAGAACTGAACCAAAATTAAATAAATGCGAAGATAATTAGAACTGTTTTTCCAAATAAAAAATAAATAATGTTAAAAAATAATATGGATGAAAATGTTCCCCTCTTTTCATTTTCATAACTATTATAATAGGCATAGGATGATTTTGTCTGAATTTCGTGCTGCCTCAGAGAAGACAATAAGTATTATGTAGTCTATATCATCGTTCTTAAAACTGTGCTGGTTTCTGGTATAGATTATTCTTCTTCATAGTTGCTTTTACCTGAAAAAAAATGCTATTTCTGTCTGTCCCATGTAATTACATATTTGTTTGAAGACTAAGAGTAATGTGAAATATCTCCCCCGTTGCTGAGATGGGTACTGACTTCCTGCAGGTGGTCTCTTGGTGCTATAATGTATGAGATGCTTGTTGGTTACCCCCCATTTTACTCTGATGAGCCCGTAACAACTTGCAGAAAGGTTTTTCTCTTTTATCCCTGTTGAGATATATAAAACCATTAAAAAGCCCTCACCCACCAGCTTAAGTTTTTGGGTTGAATTGGTTCTTTACATGGTATCAGAGCCTCGTGTCCCGGGTTCGATCCTCACCGCCCCCACTTTCTTTCAAGTGGAATTTCTTTGTTCGCACGGATAGGTGGGCCTGTGCATTATCCACCCTTCAAGCCCAGTGGGCTCTCGTGTGAGGGGGCGTGTTGAGATATATAAAACCATTAAAAAGCCCTCACCCACTAGCTTAAGCTTTTGGGTTGAATTGGTTCTTTACAATCCCCTTCTTCGACAACACCTCCTTTGCGACCTGCGAATATGTTTTATAGACACTTAGGGTGTGCATGACAACCATTCTGTTCTCTGGCACTGTTTTATAAAAGAAACAATTATTTTCTATTTCTGTGCCTTGGAACTGTTTTTGAGAAAAAAAATATGTTTTATAACATGTTCTATTTTTATTCCGAGAATGAGAATTGTGTTTGATAACACAACAAATAATAAAATAAAAAATAATTCTTATTAAGCATAAAAGAAATTCAGATCATCATTTTCTTTTTCATATGATGTGGTGGCGGTGGTTGTGGCATCGTCGTGGTGGTGGTAATGGTGGCAATGGTGGTGGTATGGTGGTAGTGATGGAATGGTGGTGGTGGTGACGGTAGTGGCTGCGAAGATGGTGGCGGTAATGGTGACGATGGTGGCGGCGGTAATGGTGGTGGCAGTGGCGTGGTGGTGGTAATGGTGACAATGGTAATGGTGGTAGAGATGGTGGCGGCGGTGGTAGTGGTGATGACATGGTGGTGGTGGTGGTGGTGGTAACGGTAGTGGCTGCGGCAATGGTGGTGGCATGGTGGCGATGGTGGTGGTGGTGATAATGGTGGCGATGGTGGTGGTGGCAGTAGCGGTGGTAGTGGTGACGGCAGTGGCTACGGCAACGGTGGTGGTGGCATGGCAGTGGTGGTAGTGGCATGGTAGTGGTGGTGACGGCAGTGGCTATGGTAATGGTGGTGGTGGTCGTGCTAGGATGGTAGTAGTAGAGAGTTATTGAGAGAAACAAGTGTTTTTCATTTTGTGCTCGGGAACAAAAAAGCCGAATTTTTTTTATTCTTTTTTCTGTTCCCTAGCATAAAAATTGAACCGGTTCATTCTCGGGAACAAAAAAAATAAACCGGTTTTGTCAAACACTGTTTCTATCATTTTCTGTTCCCGGGAACAAAAATTGTAAAAAAAATGATTCTGCGAAGTTCTTCATGCACACCGTTATTGCCATGATGCTTGACCAAGCAATAAAATTTTGATTATAGAGGATAATCTCCTTCCTTGTACTTTAAATTTTCTTAAGGGTCCAATAGCAGTTTTTTAGGATTCAATTTGACCATCAATTATTTGAGTCCAATGTCCTTTATAAGTCATGATTCCTAAGATCAATATAAAATTGGAGATGAAAAAACTGGCTATATTTCTGGCAAAAAAAGGAAATTTTAGTATACTAAATAACTGATTCTTTGATAGAGACTGTTTTCATTATAGTTGCTTTGTTTGGGGATTCTGTTATCCTCACCTTCATAAATGCTTTTAACCTTTCAGACATCTAGTTTGTCACTTTAAATGTTATATCCAGATAATCTAGTATGCCACTGGACTAATTGTCTCTTAAATGTTTTTGGAGAAGTTCTACATTCATGGACTTCGATCAATCACATATGTATGATCTTAAAATGAATTAAACTCTGAGAAAACTGCACAAGTATGAAGAGCATGTTTCTATTCTATTTCCCTTGTCTTATGTGATTTAATTATTGAATATTTCAATGAACTCTTAAGAATTCACAGCATGGACTCTACTCCCGGGTACTTTTTGTGATTCTTTATTTTTTGACATCATGTGATTAATTCTTAAGTCTTACTGTTGTTCATTTTGATGTCTGTTGTGTGTTGACTTACAATATTGTTGGTTAAATTTGTGTTTCCTGTTTTCTCTTATAGTTATTTGTTAAGTCACCATGTTCTCATTATAATTTGTCAAAGTATTTATTAGCATTTGTCAAGTGCCTTATTTTTTTTGGCAGCTCTAGCAGTAACGGTTCAAATTATGTTTTACTTTTTTTTGCCTTGGTGAGTGTCTTCAGATTGTGCATTGGAAAAATCACTTAAAATTTCCGGATGAGGCAAGATTGACGCCTGAAGCAAAGGATCTTATATGTGGTTTGCTTTGTGGTGCTCAACATAGGCTCGGTACTGGAGGAGCAGATGAAATTAAAGTGTGTAAAATGTGGTTTTCTTTCTCTCTTTCTCACTTTTCATATAATGCATTGATATTAAACACATTATTCCCTGATTGTATGGCTGTTTCTTAATTGACCAGGCTCATCCTTGGTTCAAAGATGTCGTATGGGATAAGCTCTATGAAATGGAGGCAGCATTTAAACCACAAGTCAATGGGGAGCTTGACACTCAGAATTTTATGAAATTTGATGAGGTAAGATTTTATGATTTATGTTGATCTTACCCCTTTTGCCTACACCCATGGTACTTCTGCAGATGCCCCCCTACATTATTTTATGATGCATTCAGTGTGTACTATCTTGTAAATAATGTAATTGCATGATGGGTTTAGGAAGCTTTTGTATAAATATGCAGATATGCATTCCTAATTTAGAAACTTACTTGGATTTTGCTAAAACCTTGGGCTTATCTTCATCTCTGGTCTTCCGGGAATTTGTCTACCTGTCGGAGACATAAGACCATAAGGTTTTATCTTTTTTTCCCTGGAGTTATATAGTTTTTACCTTTTCCTTTCTTCATATCTCAGTGAACTAGTCAAGTAATGAAAGATTAGCAGTTCCCCCTGATATACCAGTACAATTGCACTTCTCCGTTGATCTTTCAACTTGTGCTCATTTACCCTAATCTATTTACATTGCTTTCGATGTGTCCCTGAATGAGTGAATGATCCAAAACTAGGCACATTTAGACAAATTGGATTGCTATAACTGACAAATTACTGTGAGAAAACTTGGTCAAATGTGCTAATATCTCTATTCCTTAAATATTGTGCCTAATTCTCACTCATTTACATGCAATCAATCCGATAAAAATTGCACACATTGCCCCTATTTGTTATCATAGTTGCACAATATGGCTGCATTGAAATTATTAGGCACGTGAGTGTCATGCTTTGAGCTCTAAGTTTAGAGATGACCCCTAATTTAAATTGTGGTGGTACTAAAAGTGGGGACATTGTAAACAACACTAATGGGTTAAGGTGTAATATGCTGAAATCAAATTATCAATGGAGAAAGTGCAACAGGACTAATAGTTTCGGGCAATTGCAGTTAACGAAAATGAAGATAGCACCATGCCCCAGCTTTTTACAAGGATGAGCTTGTATGATAGCGTACTTGCATGTTTAATATTTGTACATGGATATTTGTTAGTATGTAACATTACTCATTTAAATTCAGTGTCCTTTAGTATATCATTCTTTAATAGAATAAATTTTTTCAGAAGCAGTATGGATGAAGTAATTGTTTGTGAATTTTCTATCTTGCTTATGCTTTAATATTCATACGTGCATGAATTTTCATATATTTTGCGTTAATATATTGTGTTAATAGGTTGATCAACCAAAACCAGCTAGAACTGGATCCGGACCAATCAGAAAGGTAGACACTCTATTCACTTGAAGGAATAATTTGTCAGGCAATAATCAATTAACTTGCCTTAGGTGTTTGCTTTTATATATCATTCATTTTGTGGTGGAAAATTTCATCTCCTTTAGAATATATATACCATCACAATAATCCTTGGGTCCTCCATCTTTAAATCTGTTGATACTCGAGTCCTCAGCCAAATGGGATGTAAAAATAACTGGATGAATGAGTATTCCTCCATGGAACTAACACAACATTTAGTTTTAATACAATCATCGTAATGTTCAGATTCTCAAGGTTACAGTGCATCTCAATATTTTTCTTTCTCTAAAGGTGTGGCATATTTTTGAAGGTTGATGGTGCTTTAGAAAAAAGCTGGGAATAAATAACTAATTAATTTGCTTTATGTTGCTTTCCATTAATTCGTAAGCTCTTTTTCTCCCAGTTGACCTCATCAATTCTAGTTGTTTACCCTGACATGAATTTGTTCTAGGTTAAATATATGTTGATCGATGTTGTAGTATTGTAAAACTCCTTTACAGTTTTATTGTAACCTTTCTGTCCACAGACGCTCTTAACTCCTCAAGATCTCAGTTTCGTTGGCTATACATATAAGAATTTTGCTGCTGTCAAGGGGATGAATCTTTCTACTGGTGTGTATTTTTTTTTCTCCTAAGTTTAATATTGCACTGTTCCATCGCGTTTATCACGTGCTAATCATCTAACTTACATCACATGTTATCAATTAATAGTGTTGTATTTCTATCTTTTTTGTCAACATTTTTATTTTTCTTTTTGTACATGAGATCAGCTGATTAATGTTATCTGCCCAAAATGACATTTATATATGCATCACAAGTATAGTAGTCTTCTCCAGAGACTTAAATAACAAACTAGTACATGCATATGTAATGTAACAAAGTCAGCTTTAAGTTCTGAAATTCAGATACAGAATATCTTATGTTGATAAAAACAGCCGTTGTTATGGATAGAAAGTAGCATAATCGTTCAATGACATCTTTAAATATTATTCTTTTAAGGCTTATAGCTAATAAATATTCTTCCACTACTTTTGTTGGACATGACACAGAAAACGGGAAGTTGTTACCATCACGGTCAATTGACTCCTCAATCAGTAATGGACCTATCTTTGATTACTACTCATCAATATGTTTTGTTCAACTGTTCTAACATACCCATATTTTGTTCTAGGTGATTCTGTAATTGACTACTCAACCTGATTTTCAATGAACAGCACCAAAGCATAGATATTGCACCCTATGGGAACACCCGACTTTTTTTTTTCCATGAATAGACCTTCTTGTGTAACTAATAGATGGAACCTTCTGTGATGATGATTGGGAAGCCTGCTTATTTTTCAACCGGGTTTGCCTTATTTCAATCCAAACAGCCACTTATCATGCAGAAACTTAGTGTACAGGGATATCTTGGTACCTTGAGGATTGGTTCACTGGTAAAGTTTTGAAGCCAAATTAGATATTTTTGTAAACTTGTCACTGGGTTATGACCACTAGTTCCCAGGTTGGCAAAGAAGAAACATATTTCATAACTTATGGCAATTCCTAACCCCTTTCTCTCAATTCACTAGTTTAGCAAAGTTCTTGACTCACCCTTATGGTGCCTTAACTTGAAACCCCTATGGTTACTTCAACATAACAGCAAATAACCTTTTGCTACCTTCAATTTATATGCCGATCAAGTTATGACAATGTAATAATGCTGACATAATAACAAAATCAATTGGTATGAAATGCAACTTTGTTCTGATTATGATTTTTGATTTATCACTTATTATGTACACACATCTTTAATTGGCTTCACTCAGACTCTATTCTGCTTTCGATGCACTTTCCAATACACTAAACTAAACGACAAATAAAGTGAACTCTCATTTCAGCTCACTGAGATCGGTAAATGCAGTGGACGCGCGTTAATAGTATGCAAAATATTCTGTATCTAAATTTGGCAAGAATAATTTTATATATATATCCTCATAATTTTTGTAATTAAGTGAAGAAGAAAGCATTGAGCACATTTTAAGTTCTTAAATTTTTTCGAATGGAGAGTTGCAGCAGTGGGATGTATGTATAGTGGGCTTAACCATGGTTACTTATGTTGAGTTACGTTAGCCTTAGTTACTTAATAGAAATAAAATTCTGATTGTTGTTCTTAATAATGTAAATGAGATAGGCCGGCTTACAGGGACATACGGCCTCGTCTATATCAGGCCAAGTTTAGCCTATTAAATATAGTAAAATAGAACAGGTCTAGACTTTTAAAAAAACTTATTTAGAAAACAAGTCACAAATTTTTTTTTTTTACATGTCAGGCCTATAAGCTTACAAATTATCTTATATCATATTATTTATTTTAAATAAAATTATTATTTTAATAATTTTGAATAATAAAGTAATATTATTTTAATTATTCTTTTAATTATTAAATGTTTAATAGATTTAAACAGACTAACAGACTTAAACTAAGATTTTTGTTTTTTAAATATAAGTCAGACCAGACTTATAATATGGGTCTATATAAAACTAACATGTCAGATTAAGTCTAAAATATTTTATATAGGTCTAGGCTATTTAAGCAAAAATCTAGCCTATTTACACCCATACCTATTCCTAGGTTTTTTATCATTCTTCACTTGGCATTTTTAGCTTAACCCACATAATATCGTTCCCTCCAAATGAGAACTCTCCTAAGTGCTAGCTCTCAACCAAAGGGATTTCATGCAAGTCCCACTTAGATTTCTTCTTACAATTACTACCTCTCTACCATCTACCAATAGATTATTTAAGTTAGATTTTTTATCATTTTCATTTTGAAGCCAATAGTTTTTCATGCAATCTAACCTTGGTTATTTAGTCCTGGGTATACTTTTGATCATAGTTACTTGCAATAATTTCCCATTTTTTGGTTTTGAATTAAACTAGTTTCCCTTCTTTAATGGACTCGTTTGGCCATCTTCGCCCAATCGGATCTTATGATGTTCTTTCCTTCTTACTAATCCGTTCGGAGGCGTTTGGTACGTGAGAAATTTTTTTTTACTGAAAAAAAATGATTGTTAGGAATTTGGTAGAAATTTTTTTATCCCGGATAAGTTACAAAAAGGTGTTTGGTTGGCCAAGTTGAATTAATTTTACTGATGTTATTATTCATTGATGGTAAAATATTGATGGAAATCTGAAGCGAAATTACCAAAATAACCCATAGAAGCAGAGTGAGAGAATTCAAATTGGGCTTCCATGTTTTGGCTGAGTCAGCCCAGGTTCAAATATTTTATTTCACTTATTTTTTTATTTACTCTTGAATTTAATTATTTTTTAAAAATTCTCTTAACAATTTTTTTTTTAAAATTATTATTGACGGAATAAAATTATATATGGCTACTTCCTTGGCATGTACTTATTATATTTAAAATATGAGAAATGTTTAATTAATTAAAATTGTATTGACGCATAAAAAATTCATATTTATATTTTTATAGTGGATTCTAAAATATTGATTAAAAAATAATTAATTGAGAAGTAGGTAGTGATCATTAGATTCATCACAATGCTAGAGAATAATAATATGCATAAGTTAGAATATGGCCCACTGTGGCAAAAGAAACCCAATAAAAAAAAATTAAAAAAACAAAGAATGACCACAATTTCAACCACATATGTTGTCATCGTCAAGAAGAAGCGGTAGACGGCAAAAGCAAAGGCACGGAGTGAAATCTTAGTGGATGTAAGGGTTTTCCTTATGAGATAAGGAGAAAGACGTAACAGAAAGAGAGATGGAAGAGGATGAGAGAGAAAGGGAAATTAGAGAGAGAGATTGTCCAACTTTTCTTAGTTTTTCATTCACGCCCCTCATGGGCTTTATACTATCTCCCTTACAATAGTCATCTATTTCACGTAACTAACTAATACAGTATTTTCTCCTCTCAATACTGAACATATCTCATAACTAATTATTTATTGAAAGTAGTCTTGTAAGTAACTGGGCTCCTTCCTAGTACGCACGGGCATGTTGATGTTAGGCCCAAGTAGCTGGTCTGCAACATTCCTCCCTTGTTGAAGACAAAGCTCGTCCTCGAGCTTAGTGGGCTGCGAAGCCGAGTGGCCCAAGGGACTACAAGAAGCAGGGCGTCCAAGAACCCCTGGAGTAAGTGTCGGTGGTGTAAGTGAGCTGGATATCACTAAACGTTGATTGGCGGATGGGGGGATAAGAATCCCAGAAGCTGCAATCTTATTGGCTGTGTTGTCGGTGACTGGCAGGGGCAGTGCATCGTTCGATGGGGCAGTAATTAAAGTGGGTGAGTTTGGTTGGGAAACACCAACGTTATTGCCCTTTAGTTTATCCAGCTCCCCATGTTGTCTCACAGAATCCGAAAGAACCAAGTGCTCATCCTCCCAAGTGGAGGCATCCGGTGGTAATCCTTGCCACTGGATTAGAACCTGAGGTATTGCAGTTCCGTTTCGCCAGATGACTCGACGATCTACGATGGCGGCAGGTTAATGGAGCAGGGGGTCTGCTATAAGATCCACCGGAAAAGGATGCACCACGTAGCGGTCAGACATTCTAAAGGGTCTTAACAACGAGATGTGGGCCACAGGATGAGTCTGTGAGCCATCAGCCAAGCGGAGACGATAAGCCACAGGACCGAGACGTTCCAAAACCTCAAAGGGTCCAAAGAAACGAAGGCTCAGCTTGTGGGGCGAACGACGATGGACGGACAGCTGACGGTAAGGCTGTAAACGTAAAAGGACCTGGTCTCCAACATTAAAGGTAACATCTTTTCGCTTTTTATCGGCTTGAACTTTCATGCGAATATGTGCCTTCCTCAAGTTTTCTTTTAACGAAGCAATAATGTGCGACCGTTGTTGAAGGTCAGAGTCCACGGCTTCAAAAGGTGTGGTCCCTAAGGAGTACTCCAAGAGGCACGGAGGAGGACGTCCGTACATAGCTTGAAAAGGGGAAAAACCAGTAGAGCTATTGTGGGCCGTATTGTAATGGAACTCAGCCCAACTTAGAAAGCGGGGCCAAGCCGAAGGAGTCTCATGGACGAAGCAGCGTAGGTAATGCTCTAAACTCCTGTTTATTCGCTCTATTTGCCCATCTGTTTGGGGGTGATAAGCCGATGAGAACTGAAGTTTGGTTCCTTGTAGTTAGAAGAGTGTTTTCCAGAACGTACTGACAAAAATAGGGTCACGGTCAGAAACTATAGACCTTGGTGGGCCGTGGAGCTTGCCAATATTGTCCCAAAACACCTGTGCAATCTTGGAAGCAGAGTATTTTGGTGGAAGGGCCACAAAGTGAGCACCTTTGGTTAACCTGTCAACCACCACTAGGATAGCTGAAAATTCGCCAGATAAAGGTAAGTGAGTAATGAAATCCTTTGAAAGATCAGACCAGATGGTGTCTGGAATGGGTAGGGGCTGTAGGAGACCATATGGGGAATGATTGGGTGCTTTTGTTTTCTGGCAGATTTCACAGTGAAAGACATATTGCTGAACATCTGTCTTTATCTTTTTCCAGGTGAACTTGGCACCCAAACGGAGCAAGGTGCGACGGACCCCAGCGTGGCCACAAACGATGGACGAGTGGAACTCATGGAGAAGGACCGGAATCAACGATGAAGCCGCAGGAATGAACCGACGATGACGATGAAACATCAGACCGTGTTGTGTCCTCCAGTGAGGCCATTTAGAAGGATTATGTTGTAATTATTGTAGAATTAGTGTAGCGTAGGGGTCCTATTGTAACTCGAACTGAATAATGGAACTGTATTGTGAGACAGGGCCACTGATGGCCATTAGAGTAGGGGATAAGTGATCAACATCCCCCTCAGGCTGGCGTGAGAGAGCGTCAGCCACCACGTTAGACTTGCCTGGTTTATATTGTATGACGAAATTGAATCCCAACAGTTTCGCCAGAAACTGTTGTTGTTCAGGAGTCTGAATCACTTGATACATCAAGTGGTATAAGCTCTTGTGATCAGTCTTGATGATAAAAGATGTACCTAAAAGGTATTGTCGCCATTTAGCGACTGCCGAAGTTATAGCAAACATCTCGCGAAAATAAGTTGACTTTGATTGCATGCTCTTAGACAGTTTCCGGCTAAAAAAAGCAATGGGGTGATCGCTTTGTAATAAAACAGCACCGATTCCAACCCCTGACGCGTCCGTTTCTAAGACAAAAGGACGATTAAAATTGGGCAAAGATAAAATTGGTGCATTAGTCAACAGTAGCTTAAGAGAATTGAAAGCCTGTTCAGCGGCTGGTGTCCACTCGAATGCATCCTTAGAGAGTAAGTTTGTGAGCGGAGCAGCCACTGTGGCGTAGCCCTGGATAAATCGCCGGTAATAACCTGATAAGCCCAAAAAGGCCCTAAGTTGTGTAACCGTTTTAGGTATTGCCCAATCCACCACCGCTTGAATCTTGGTAGGGTCTGGAGAAACCCCAGCCGCAAACAGAATGTGACCTAGAAATTGAATCTCCTGTACACCAAAAGAACACTTGGTTAACTTAGCAAAAAACTGGTGAGTGCGTAGTGTTTGTAGAACCTGGGTTAAGTGGTCTGTATGGGCATGGATAGAAGGGCTATAGATAAGAATGTCATCAAAGAATATAACCACGAATCTTCTTAGAAATTGGGTGAAAACAGAATTCATTGTGGCCTGAAATGTAGATGGGGCGTTCGAAAGGCCGAATGGCATAACCAGAAATTCAAAATGACCACTGTGTGTCCGGAAAGCAGTTTTATGGATATCCTGGGAAGCCATCTTGATTTGATGATAAGCCATCTTGATTTGATGATAACCTGACCGTAAGTCAAGTTTGGAGAAAATGTTTGCCCCATGTAGTTCATCTAGGAGTTCATCCACGGTGGGAATGGGGAATTTGTCAAGAACTGTAATGGCATTGAGGGCACGGTAGTCCACACAAAACCGCCAAGTGCCATCCTTCTTACGAACCAAAAGGACATGTGAACTGAAAGGAGACTTGCTAGGTTGAATAAGGCCAACAGCTAGCATGTCCCCAACCATACGCTCAATTTCAGATTTCTGAAAATGGGGATATCTGTAGGCTGGACCTGTACTGGTTTGGAATTAGGAAGTAGATGGATATGATGGTTAAAGGATCCATCAGGGGGTAGGGTAGTGGGGGTGCTAAAAACATCTTGGAATTGGGTCAAAATATGTTGAATCTGGGGGTGTTGTGGCGTAGGTGGAAGGACTAAGGATGGGGTGGGAACTGTGCTAGTAAGGCACATAAAACAAGAGGAAACAGAATCTTGAGTTACTAATTTGTGGGGTTGAGCATTAGAAATTTGGGTAGGTGGGGTAGGGTCCACGCCCTGGAGAAGAACATCAAGCCCCTTATAATGAAAGGCCATAGTCAGTTTAGAATAATCAGTAATGATTGGCCCAAGAGTTGCCAGCCACTGGATTCCCAGAACAATATCCGCTCCCTTGAGCTCGAGGACAAAAAGGTCCACCCAGAACTAGTGGGCTTGCAGAAGTAAGGGAACATCCACACAAGACGCTGTGCAAGAAAGAGCATCATCATTTCCAACATGCACTTGGAAGGAATTAATGTGGTGTAGTGTGAGACCCAGGAATGAAGCCATACGAGCCGTAATGAAGTTATGTGTGCTACCACCGTCCACTAGCACCTGAACATGTTTTCCCGTAACAGTGCCTGTTAAACGGAAAGAATGTGAACTATGATGGCCAAACAAAGCGTTAAAGCTAATTTCAGGTATCACTTCGGATGTGGGAATTTCAGAAACCACCTCTGTTGGGTCAGGGTCTGGATCATCACCCGTACCCGCGAAATACAATAAAGAAGCACAACCTTTGCATTTGTGCCCAAAGGAATATTTTTCATCACAATTATAACACAAGTTTTTGTCTCTTTTAACTTGCATCTTAGCTGGAGACAGCCGCCTAATAGGCACAGCTGGAAATGGGCCTGTGGGAGTAGGTGCAGGTAAAGAGCTTGGGCTTTTAGCAGCAAACTGCCACGAACGTGAAAAACGAGCCTCAAGGGTCTGGTCCTCATAAACCTGAGCCAAGGAAAATGCTTCATGATAATCATTGGGTCGGAGTGTTAACACAGATCTTCGAATGTGAGGTTTTAACCCAGAAATAAAAATGCTTCTAAGTAATGTTCTCGAAAGACCAGGAACTTTACTGACCAGTTTTTCAAACGTAGCCTGATATTCCAACACTGACCCAGTTTGATGGATCTTAACCAGGGTACCAGCAGGATCGTCAAACTCGAAGGGCCCAAAACGGTGATGTAAGGCGATGCAAAATGTACGCCAGTCAGTCATCAGCCCATTTTGATCCAAGCCATAAAACCAGCTCGCCGCTGGTTCATCTAAATGGAACGTAGCCAAATTTAAACGATCAGGTAATGGAACTTGGTAGAATGTAAAGTACCTTTCCACTGCAATTATCCATGTAGTAGGATCGCCAAGTGAAAAACGAGGGAAATCCAACTTGACATGACGAGATCTAGAGGGATCTGTGTCAGATCCAGATCCAGCATTTGGACCAGAGCCCAATAACCCTCTATTGGACGACGAATTGGCTTGTTGTAACTCAATGAGGCGGTTGAGGTCTTTATGAAAGCGATTCTGAGAATCCTGGAAATCTTGTTGTAATTTTTGCAGCTGCGTTTGTGACTCTTGAAGAGCGAGATGTTGTTGTTCTCGAACGAGTTCAGCAGCACGAAATTGCTGCTCCAGGGTATCGAGATGACCGCTCAACTCCCTTAATCTGGTATTTTCCGCCATGAAGCAGGGGGTGAGCTCGATAAAAGCACCAAATTGTAAGGGTTTTTCTTATGAGATAAGGAGAAAGACGTAACAGAAAGAGAGATTGAAGAGGATGAGAGAGAAAGGGAAATTAGAGAGAGAGATTGTCCAACTTTTCTTAGTTTTTCATTCACGCCCCTCATGGGCTTTATACTATCTCCCTTACAATAGTCATCTATTTCACGTAACTAACTAATACAGTATTCTCTCCTCTCAATACTGAACATATCTTATAACTAATTATTTACTGAAAGTAGTCTTGTAAGTAATTGAGCTCCTTCCTAGTACGCACGAGCCTGTTGATGTTAGGCCCAAGTAGCTGGTCTGCAACAGTGGAGCTCGGTGGGTGGCGTCAAAATGTCGATTCCAACAGCGTGCGTGGTGAAGGTGAGTGCAAGATGGGAGATGGTGGTGGAACTGTTGGGAACTTGTTTAGTTCTCCGTTCAGGTCCTTGAAGCTCTCCATCCGCATCTTGCAAAGTTCCCCTATTTTTCCCTAATGGTCGTTCTTCTCTTTCCAATGCCTTATTTGTGGTTGTGGTTCTTGCTGATCTCCAGCCTCCGAGTACCAATCTCCAGCAGGGTATTTTGGTCTCAAAATGTTTTCTTCAGAATTCGAGTTAATGGGAAAAAATAAATACCATGCCCTGGGTGGGATAGTTTTTTAGTTTTGTGTAGTTGAAATGGGAAATGATGGAGGAATAAAAATTGTTGTTTTGTTCACTTTCCTCGTACCAAACATAGTAAATAAATTTTTCTCACCTCACTTTTTCATCATTCCAACTAAAATACTCATACCAAACACCCCTTAAGGTTTTGGTGTTTAACCCTGGGCTTATTGGAAACCCATTTGCATTCTCAACGAGTCACCAACTTATAATAAGCCCAGTTTAATCTTTTAAGGCCCAATAGATCTATCTTGAGCACAAGTAGGATCCTTCTGCCCTGATTTTGGATCAAGTCACCTTAATCCTTCCTAATTTATTGATGCGGCGGCTTTTGAAAAAAGAATTTGAAATATCTTATTTTTTAAAAGGTAAAATTATTTTGTATTTGGATGTATAATGTGAAAAAAAATTTAATTAATTGAGTAAATACCCTTTTTGGTCCCTAGCAATATTAGCGAAATCCATTTTAGTCCATGACAATATAAAAGTACCAAATTGGTCCCTAAAGTTATGAAAAAAGGGCCACGTTAGTCCTTCTGTCAACTCCTCCGTCACGGTCAAACTAACGGTGCCCATGTGGCACGTTATCTGCTGACGCGGACTCCACGGTGGACACGGTGGAAAGCTGGACGACGACATTTTGAATCAAAAGGATTGCAAAGCTTTCCAAAGGACCAAACGACGTCGTTTTATTCTTCAGAAATGAAGAGGCACCAACACTGCAAGTAACCGTGGAGACTCGTTTTTTTCACTAAGTTATTGCATATGATTGGAAGACCATTGTTGACCTCCACTGGAAGCTTCGTTGAACGGTGAGGGTTGTCGAAGACGGTGGTTGCAGGGAAGGCAATCGAGCGTGGACTTTGAGGGGGTGTTTGGTTCAAGTTTTTGGAGATGATTACCGGTAATCCTTCTTTGGTAAATGTAATTACCACGTTTGGTAGAAGGAATAAATTACGATTCCCGGATATCCAAGGATTATCGGTAATTTGATTTATAAAGAAAAGTCACTATTCAGATTACCAAAAATAATATGGTAATTTGGAATACCAATCAGAATACCAAGTAAAGGAAAGCACAACAATAAATTTTGAGACAAAAATACCCCAATACACATAAAAATCTAGACCCAATCTATCAATTACAAAAGTAAAAATAGTTTGGGGTTATTTTTGTAAAATAACCTCATATTCCAAGTCATATTTCGTTCTAAACCAAATATGGAATCAGTAATTTTTACCCAATATTCCCGGTAATATTTTGGCGAACCAAACACATCTTTCGTAAGATTCCAAGTAAACTCAATTTCTACTGAATTCCCATTAATCATGATTCCCGGTCACCAAAAAATTTCTCCTGTACCAAACACACCCTGAAGGTTGTCGAAAGGCTGGTCCTGTGGTGGTTAAGGGAAGTTCGAGTGTGCTGGTTTTCTTACATGCAGTAAGGTAAGTGTTTTTTTAGGAAATCTTCAATATTTGTGGTCCCCCATCACCTGATGTTGTCTATTCTTTGTTGGAGAATGGTCCCCCATGTGCGCTCCATTGTGAGTTATCATGGTTAGGGTTAAAAAAAAATACCCATTTATGTATGTGGTCCCCTTCACTACCAGTTTGTAAAGTATATTGCCATTTTTTAGTGCATTGTGGTCACCAATTTTTTAGAGCATGCATAATTTGTAAAGGTGCAATTTTTTTCCACGTTATTGGCTTGTCCCCCCTCTCGGCAGTGATGAGTTTGATGTACATGGTTATTGCCATTTTTTAAATTGGTTTGTGGCCCCTGATGTTCGCATGAATATATTGTAATTTACAGCCCTGTGTTGCTTTTTTTCCAGATGGATGAATACATAGTGATAAGGTATCATCATGGGGGTGTGTTGAAGAGAGATGATAAAGGGGTCCTAACCTATATAAATGGAAAAGTGGTTGACTTACCTGATTTGGTAGTTCTCAGGCACAACAAATCAACTTGAGAGGATGCAGCTCACCTCCTTCAAATCCAGAAGAAGCAAATGCAGTGTTGACTGAAGAGACAATTAAGGCAGCCAACACTGGCACACGAAGCAGATTTATGCACTTCATGACAACACCTGGTTTCATGCCACCGAGGCGATCCTTAAGAAAATGAGCTGCTGATGAAGACGAACAAGGGAGTAGTGCATGAGCCAACTGAAAAGGAATGGATATAATGCCCTTTTTTTGTACATTCTGGCCATTTTTTTTTGAGGCCTTTTACAGATATAATGTAATCATTTTGATGCATGGCCAAGATTGTATTTATAGGCCTCACTTGTAATTTCTATCAGTTGGCTTTTATTTGTAATGCACTACTGGTTTCTAGTTGTAGGAAGACAATTATATGTAACTGGTTATATTCTGGACATGCATGTTATGTGGCAGGGTTGATGAATGTGATAAGTTCATGTCCATTTTATGTTTCTTAACTGAGTTAGCTTATTGTTGGTCATTTAGCTGTCATATTTGCATTCTGGTGCAGGTTTGTGCTGTGTTACTGATTAAACAGATCATGTCCAATTTTCTGGATGCAGGGACCAATTAGGACCCCGACAATCATTGTCAGGGACCAATTTGGACCCCTACATGCTGCATTTCTGATATCATGCACTTTTATTTTGTTGATCTGGACTGCATTCAAAAGCATATAAGTCAGGGACAACAAGTGTATCTGATGTAATGCACTACTGTTTTTTAAAATGAGTGCTGCATTTTGTTGATTTGGACATCAACAACTCATGTCCTATAATTCTGGAATCAGGGACCAATAAGTGCCCCGTGTACTTAGTCAGGGACCAAAACGACCCTCGAGTAACATTGCCAGGGACCTAATTGGTCCTCGTGTTTTGCAATCAGTAACAAAATATGCATAACAGTATGCAACTTCTGTATCAGCAATGTCATGAGTTATGTGTCTATATCAGTAGCCATCTATATCTGTTTGTGATACAATGTAGCAATCTTTTATCCTTCAATCGATGCCTAACTATGCAATAATATATAATGCCATAATATATTAAGGAATACATTCAAGACTTTTTAATAATAGGCCATATGATAATACACACAAACAGATTTGAACTAACATAATTTGTATAACAACAGGAAGGAGTCTCATTACAATTCACTGAAGCAAAAATACATTTGGGTCACTTGTTTTCACTTTTACCACACTAACAACAAACATACAGATCATGATCACACCAACACAAGCACCTAAGACCCTAGCTGACCTATCAACTGTCCTAATTTTTTTGTCCATCCTATCTAACTCCTCCACCATCTTTAGGTATACATCATTCAGTTTTCTTTCCTGCTGATGAAGCTTCATTCCTTGCTCAGTAATCTTCACATCTTGCTCTCTCATCATCATCTCCACATACTTCAACTTGAAGTTCATTTCAGCAACATCCAACTCCACAGTGTGAATTCTTGCTTCTTCCAGTTCCATGGGTTCATTACACATGTCATCTACCCATCTAAAAAAATTACAATAGGGCTTCTTCACCTGAAAAAAATAAACACCATGGTTAGCAAGTTTTCCAACTCAATAAAGGGGTAGATTACAAATTCGTACCTTGAAGTTAGGACACCCAAGGAAAGCCCTGTTTGGGTTCCTCTCAGTTTTGGAGGTATAGACAATACTTTGTCTCCCACATTTGCACCTCCAACCAGTGGTCCTTGCCATTGTTCTTCCCCCCATTGATTTACTCCCACTTGACCCCCCCATGCCAGAAGAAACACTCATCTTCTCCCACGCCCAGAAATCCGGTTGATGGCTTAATGTCTTTCGTCGAGTTTCAATCATCAAAGTGCAAACTTTCTGGCGGCGTTTTGCTGTTTACAAATTTGCTCATCAATTTGGGGGATAAATTTTCCGGTTTAGGGTTCGATTGAAGGCATTTGGGTTTTTTTCAATTTTAGGGTTCATTATTTGGGTTTTATCAATTAATTGCATTCAAGTAAAACGACGTCGTGCTTTCCATGGGTGTCCACCGTCGTCGTCCAGCTTTCCACCCTGTCCACCGTGGAGTCCGCGTCAGTAGATAACGTGCCACATGAGCACCGTTAGTTTGACCGTGACGGAGGAGTTGACAGAAGGACTAACATGGCCCTTTTTTCATAACTTTAGGGACCAATTTGGTACTTTTATATTGTCAGGGACTAAAATGGATTTCGCTAATATTGCTAGGGACCAAAAAGGGTATTTACTCTAATTAATTTAATTATTTGGATGTTAAATTTAAAAAATATTTTGTATGCATAAAATTATTAAAAAAAAAGTAAAACAAATAATAAAAACAAGTTCGATCCGATGGGAGGCTGAGTTTTTCAGCCCACTCTCAAAAGCGAATGACTGACTCATTTTTTAACTGATTGATGACAGGGAAGGCCGGCCACCTGCTTTGCCACCTCTGATTGTGGAGGTGGTAGTGTGGTGATGGGAATGGCCATGGTGACGATGATGATTGTGACGAGGCTGGTTGAGGTTGCAATTAGGGTAAATTTGAATCTTGAAATAAAAAAATATTTGACCTTTGATTTTTTATTTTTTTTGGTAAGCCAATTTTTTTTAAAAAAAATTCAATTTCTTTTAACTTATGCTTCTTTTAAAAGCTATTATCCAAATACCCACTTATAGCAAGAAGCCCATCCAAATGGGTTCCATGTCACAAGTAAATGATTAAAAAAAATTATAAACGATAATGCTATGGTGTATACTAATCATTTTTTTTATAAAATAATAATAATAATAATAAATAAATAAAATGTAAAGACTCAGATAACCTAACAATGAGAATAAAGTCTCAAATTTTATGGTCAGTGGAAGATTGGTGAGCGATGAGTGAGAGAGAGAAAGGTGATCATGGGAAGAATCCTGGCAAATCAAGTGAAGAACTTGACATTCTTCAAAGAAGTAATAAGAGGAATAAAGGTGAGGGAGATCAGTTTTCAAATGATGTATCTATGATACCTAGACATGAAGGTTGGATGGAAGATGAGAATGGCCAACGTTCAACCTGGAGGGAAATTCTGATGCGTCATAATGGAGAAGATGATGAATGGGAAGGAGAGGCGTCTGCCGAGGAAGACTCAGATGGGGAGGAACCTGCTGAGGAAAAGGATGTCAACCATGGAGGAATTAAGATGTGGGAGGAAGATGATGGGCGTACTTATTTTAGTTGCACCAAAAGAGCAAGGAAGAGAATGAGGAAACCTTGGGAGAAAGCTCTGATTGTTAAACTCCTTGGGAAGAAAATTGCGGTGGAGTTTATGAAGAAAAAAATAAATGTCTTATGGGCTAGAAAAGGCAAAATCAATGTCACTGATATTGGTAATGACTTTTTCGTAGTCCAGTTTAGTGAGAAGGATGATCTCAATTTTGCGTTGAACGGTGGTCCATGGATTGTTTTGGGTCATTATTTATCGTTGAGGAAGTGGGAACCAACTTTCAAACCTAATAGTGCTGGAATTGCTAAGATTGCTGCTTGGATTCGTCTACCGGATATTCCCATTGAATTCTATGATGAAGCTTTTTTTAGAAGGATTGGAAACTGGTTAGGCAAGATGATCAAGGTAGACAGCAATACAAATGCTCATGTAAGAGGACGGTTTGCAAGAATATGTGTGGAACTGGACCTATCTCAGCCATTAAAGGGTGATTATGTGCTGGAAGGATTTACCAAACAAATTGAGTATGAAGGATTAGGGCTCATTTGTTTTGGTTGTGGGAAATATGGACATAGCACCGAGAATTGTTCAGCTGATCCAAAGCAACGCAGTTCATCCGATATTCATAATGACGATCAAATTCATCAAGAGGAACCTGGCAACTCAGAATTCCATCGAAGCAAAGGATTGGGACCTTGGATGGTTGTTAACCGTCAACGCAGGAGCCGGCAACCTCCTCAGACGGCCGGTGCAGTCCAGCCAGACGCTAGTTCAAAAACGTTACAAAGGAATAATGATAAGGGAGTTATGACCAGCGATAATCATGGAGATAATCATGGTGATAAGAGAGTTATGACCAGCGATAATCATGGTAATCATGGTAATAAGGGAGTTATGACCAGCGATAATCATGGTAATCATGGTAATAAGGGAGTTATGACCAGCGATAATCATGGAGATAATCATGGTGATAAGGAGGAAATTACGCAATCACGGTTTGCAATATTAACAGCTGGACCTATTAATGAGGAGGATCATAATCAAATAATTAATTCTGTTACTCCTCATATGGGGGCCCCTCAGTTTGAAATTCCTCAGAAAATATGGACTAAATCCAAAAAGTCCAAAGATACCCCTAGGACTAAATCAACGGTTCCTACTATGCATGCGGCTCATTCTTCAAGCACGGGTAAGAGGTGTCCAGTCCAGAGTGAAAATCGTGAAGATCATACTCCCATTCCACCATCTCCATCAATTGCTACTCCCATGGCGGTTAGTCCTATGCAAGCAAATCAACATGATCAGGAAAATGGGATGAGAGCAGATAGCACTTTGAACCAGAATCAAGAGCAGTTATATGACACATTTCATAAAACTGGTCCTGATATATTAATTGACAACAGCAGCGACATCCAAAATCCTGAAACCTCAACCATCTCTACGTGCATGGAGGTGGACAGAGTTCACCAGGAAGATATTTCAAGAATGAAGGATGCAAGAACCTTGGAGTCTTGCATTCAACATAGTTTTTAATGAATTTATTCTTCTGGAACTGTAGGGGAGCAGTGAAACCCCAGTTTCAAAAATCGCTTTTTCTGTTTACTAGGAAATATAAGCCTAGTATTGTAGTGATTCTAGAACCTCGGTGTAGTGGTCAAAAAGCTTCTGACATTATCCGAAAATCTGGGTTTAAGCATGCTTTTGTTCAAGAGGCAGAAGGTTACTCAGGGGGTATTTGGATCCTCTGGAATGATGAGACTGGTCTCGTTGAAATTGTTAATCACACAAAACAGTTTGTTCATTTTAAAGTTCAGAATTTTCATGTTCCTTCCTTTTCTTGCACGGCAGTTTATGCGAGTCCTAGGGAAGAAAATAGAAAGGAGCTATGGGATGATCTGCTAAACATTAGTATCCATTGTAATAGGCCGTGGTTGGTGGCTGGGGATTTTAATGAAATAGCAAATCGGGATGAGAAGAAAGGTGGCTGTAGAGTTAACTTAAACAGATGTTCCAATTTTGCAAATGTTCTTCATAATTGCAAGCTGCTGGATCTTGGAGGATCAGGTCCTTGGTTTACATGGAAGGGTCCGAAGTTTCTTCATCTTGATCGTGTTTTTAAGAGGCTGGATCGAGCCTGTGCTAATGCAAGTTGGAAGACTACCTTTACTGATGCTGGCGTTAATGTACTTCCACGGATTTATTCTGATCATAGTCCCATTTTGGTCTACTTGTCTAACTTGGACACAGGTTGGAAAAATCGTCCCTTTCGCTTTGAGATTGCTTGGATGGAGCATTATAACTTTACTCAGTTTCTGGCTAGGAGCTGGAATGTTGTGAAAGACACTAGAACGAATCTGCATGATCTGACTCCAAATTTAAAAAGATGGAACAAGATAGTCTTTGGCAACATTTTCAATAGGAAGACTAACCTATTGCATAGTATTGCAGAAATTCAGAATCATGTTGATTATCATACCAACTTATCTCTCCAATCTAGAGAAAAAGAGGTTAGGAAGGACCTTGATGCGGTTCTCATACAAGAAGAGATCTTATGGTTTCAAAAAGCCAGGGTGAAATAGATAAATGATGGGGATAGAAACACCAAATTCTATCACATTAAAACAGCTACTCGAATCGAATAGGATTCTTGAGTTAAAAAATTCTGATGGGATTTGGGTGAAGGAAGCTAGACAACTTCATCAATTGGTAACAGATTTCTATAGCAACTTGTTTAGTGAGGAAGTCTTTAATCGTGATTGGGTGAAATCAAAGACTACTTGGCCCCTTCTGCACGATGATCTGCTATCTTATCTGACTCGTAATCTTTCGGATGACGAAATTTCAAAAGCTGTTTTTAGTATCAATGGGTCAAAAGCTCCAGGGGAAGATGGTTTTCCAGCTGCCTTTTTTCATAAGAATTGGAGTCTTATTAAGACTAATGTTATTAAGGATGTTAACATGATGTTTCAGAATCCCAATTTGATTCACCTTGTGAACTCGACTCTTCTGGTCCTCATTCCAAAAGTAAAGAGACCTGAAAGTGCTAAGCAGCTCAGACCAATCTCTTTGTGCAATGTCATTTATAAAATCCTCAGTAAAATTCTGGTTAACAGAATGAAGCCCCTAATGGAAGAGATGGTGTCTCCCTTCCAAGCTAGTTTTGTTCCTAAACGACATATCCAGGACAACATCATCATCACCCAAGAGCTGATCCATTCAATGCGTAGAATGAGAGGAAGAAAATGTTTCATGGTAATTAAAATCGACTTGGAAAAGGCTTATGATATGTTAAATTGGGAGTTTGTTCGTAAAATTTTGGATGAAATTCAAATCCCACACTGGTTCACAAATATTATCATGAATTGTATCAACTCTGATAAGGTCTCAGTGCTTTGGAATGGAGCCATTGCAGGTGACTTCCTTCCTTCAAGAGGAGTTCGTCAGGGTGATCCTTTATCTCCCTACATTTTTGTTCTAGCCATGGAAAAATTGTCTCATCTCATTCAAGATGTGGTTGACAATAAGAGATGGAAGCCAATCTCTGTGGGATCAAAAGGTCCTAAGATAGCCCATCTGATGTTTGCTGATGATTTGATGTTGTTTGCAGAAGCTTCTCTAGATCAAATCAAAGTTATAGTGGATTGCTTGGAGACTTTTAGTTCAATGTCTGGCCTAAAGGTTAGTATTCCGAAATCTAGTATTTTTTTCTCGAAAAATACAGATGCTCACATTGCAGATGATATCACAAATGTGTGTGACTTCAAGCAAACTCACAATATAGGGAGATATCTTGGGTCAATGATGAAACATGGTCGAGTAACCAAAGACCATTATGCTGATGTTGTTGCAAGAATTAGGCACAAGTTATCTGGTTGGAGTAACCAGGTCTTATCTTTTGCCGATCGAATTACACTTTCCAACTCCGTTATTTCAGCAACTCCTATATTTCAAATGCAACACAGTCTGCTTCCTGTAGCCATTTGTGATGAAATAGAGAAGTTGCAGCGTGCCTTTATTTGGGGTGATAAAAATGGTCAAAGGAGATCTCATCTGGTTGCATGGGATAATATTTGCAAGCCTAAGAGCATGGGTGGCTTAGGGGTGATTAACCTTCGTGTCCAAAATATGGCTTTCTTTCACAAGCTTGCATGGACGATACTTACTTCGCCCGATTCGTTGTGGGTTCGAGTTGTAACAAGTAAATATAAGAGAGGTTTGGATCTTCGGAGGGAAGTAAATCATAAAGCATATGACTCATACTTCTGGAAAAATCTGTGTAGTGTTTGGCCATCTTTTCTTCAAGCAATGCAATGGGAGATTGGAGACGGTAATGATGCATTATTTTGGATAGACAATTGGTTGGGTTTAACTGAGTGTCTTGCCTCTCTGGCTACTCGTACTCCAACTAGTTTGGAGTTGAATCTCCTTGTTAGTGCCTTCGTGAACAGCAATACTGGTCAATGGAACTTTCCCTATATTCGTCAATATCTCAATGATCAAGTTGTTGCAAGGATCCAAGCTGCTCTCATTCCTAGCGCATCGGATGGAAATGACCGCATTATTTGGAGAAATCAAAAGGTTGGCTGCTCTTTAGTTAAAACCGCGTATTATAACATGCTTGGTTTCCCTCTCATGCCGTTGAAAAATTCTTGGACTACTATATGGAAATGGCATGGGCCTCAACGTGTTAAATCTTGTATGTGGATCATAATGCATGGCCGCCTTCTTACTAAAGACCGCACATCTAGATGGAGTGGGGAATCTGGTCATTGTAAAATATGTCCTGGTGAGTTGGAAACAAACCTCCATGTTCTAAGAGATTGTAAGCATGCTAGAAGTGTTTGGAATTCTCTGGTTTCAGCTAATCGGCAAAGCTTATTCTACAGCTTGGATCTTAGAGATTGGGTTGAAAATAATATCTCAAAAGCTTGGAATCAAAGTAATTCAGATGATTGGCGTGATGTCTTTTTTATCTCTTGTTGGTTCATTTGGGGATGGAGGAACAAAAGTGTCCATGATACTAACTTCAAGCATCCAACCCATGGAACGCACATAATTGCTATGTATATAGAGGAAGTTCGTAACTGCATGGGTAGGAAGGCTATGGCTACTACTAGCATTCATCCAACTCGTATGAGTTTATGGAAACCTCCAAGGTTAAATTGGGTGAAGATTAATATTGATGGGGCAGTTGAAAGGAATACTGAGGTGGCTGCTTGTGGTGGGATTATCAGATCTGATGATGGCTCTTGGTTGGGAGGCTTTGAGTATCATATTGGTGCTTACACTCCTTTAATGGCGGAGCTTTGGGGAACTCTAAAAGGTCTGGAATTGGTTTGGCAACTGGGATTTAAGAAGGTGGAACTAGAAGGAGATGCTTCTGAAGTATTCTCTTTGCTTGCTGATTGCAATGCAGCTTGTCAGCCTCGTATAGTGGCTAAGATACAAGCACTCATTGGTCAGGATTGGGAGGTAACGCTTTCTCATATTCCAAGAGAAGCTAATTCCTGTGCTGATTGGTTAGCCAAGTCTGCTCTTCACAAAGATACTGGATTCTGGAGTCATAGAGTTATGTCGTTTCACCTTGCTCAGTTATTTGATCACGATCTTCAGGGAATCTCCTCTTGTAGGGATATAGTCCCTGGATAGTTATTTTTTGTTTCTGGTTGTTAGTTTGTTTTTGTTTGGAGCTTCGCCCCTTAATGTTATCAAAAAAAAAAAAGTCTCAAATTTTGGAAATATGTGATAGTCCTATTTTCTCACAAGCGAGTGAAGGAGTTTCAATTTTACCAGAAGTGAATGTGATTAACCAAAATTCTTTATTTCTTTTTAATTTCTTAAATAACCTCATGTTATTACGTAAAATTACAGATGAAGTGAAGATATCTTTCTTAAGTTTTGGGAATAAAAATTTTCTATATGTAAACAATTTCAATAAAATTATCTTTCTAATGAATATATAGATCTTACAGTAAAACTTTGGTATTTGACCAATCGTAGGGATTGGGATCCGCTCTAGTTTAAAAATAAATTACACATCATTACAATTCTTAATTTAAAATGCAAATTTTTTCAAACGGAAAATATCCTTTCTAAAAAAATAATATTCTCTTTAAAGGAAAAATAAATAAAGATTTTAAAAATTAAATGGAAAGTGGGGCCAACCGGATAATTGAGAGAAAATGGAGCAATCTATGTAGGGTTTAAAGTTTCTGCTGTAACTTTAGATAAATATACCTGATGTGCACTTAAACTACACCGTTTTGTCTTTTTTTCTTGCGCTTCCTTACCTATCGTGCACTTAAATATTCTGTCTTCTTTGCAACAATGGCGTCCCTGCAGAATGCATCTTCGTCAGAAGTAAATTTTCCTCCATTGATGACCTGAGTTAAATAATGAAAAAGGAGAAGCCAAAAAAGGGAAATAAGAGAAATTGATTTATAGCTGTGAAGTTGTGAACCAAAGTTCTTTTTACCTGCTCATATGGAAAGTGTTGCAATCGAATCTTTGGGAGATTCAGACGGTGGAGCATTTTCATAATGAAAAGGTGCTGATCAACCCACCAAATATGTGGCCCCTTCTTGTTGATGATGTACATTCCACCTGGTACTTGGCTTTCTATTTCTGACAGTCAAAATTTAAGTGCAAAACGATGTACGAGGGGAAGTCGGAAGCACGATTCGTTTAAATTAAGAAAAGACTAAACAGTGTAGTTTAAGTGCAAAACGGTGTAGTTTAAGTGCACAGCAGGTATATTTATTTAAAGTTACAGCAGATACTTTAATCCCATCTATGTACTACACTATCTTAACTAGAACTGAAACTCCTCTTAAGAAAGATTGGTAAGTCGAAATTGTTCGCAATGAGGCCAACTTTTATGCGAACTTAAGCTTTTAAGCCTTAACATTTAACTGAATTTAAAAGGTTTTGGGATCGCCATCCAGTTCAGTTAAGGGGTTTTCTATTACTTTCCATGATTTTTCTCTATAGTTTATTTCCAATGGACTTTTACTTCCTCTAGACTTTGTTTGGGAGTTTCGAGGAAAAGGGTGGAAAAAGGATCCAAGGGAGAGGGAGGGGAAGGAAAGGAAGGAAATTAAAGGATATTCTCTTCTTTTGTTTGGGAGTTAAAAAATGATAAGGGAGGAAAATAGAGGGTTAATGAGATACTTTTACCATTTTACCTCATTTTTAAAATAAATATAATTACTAAATTTTACAAATTAAATTAAATTTAAAATTTATAACAAAATTATTTATGTACTTTTCGCAATATTAAAAAAGATCATATTTTCGACGAAATTTCTACGTTGCAAATGACAAAAATTTTGTCACAAAAATATTATTTTGCCAAAATATTTTTCGTCAAAAAGCGACGAAATTTTTTCTCCGATAAAATTTTCGATGAAATTTAGTTTTTATCAAAAGTTTTGACGAAAATGATTTTCTCCATCAAATGTTTTAAACGAAAAAAGAATTCCGTCAAAAATTTTGACAAAATGTTTTCCGTTCAAAATTTCTATGGAAATATGTTCTCACAAAAATTCCGACAGAAATTGTTTTGTCAAAAATTTTGAGGAAAATGTTTCATACGAAACTTTAACCGAAATTTAGATTCTGTAAAGAGTTTTGACAAAATATATTTTCCTTTAAAATTTTTATCGAAATATTTTCGTCAAAATTTTTTACGAAAATACTTTCTGTCAAAAAATCTGGACAGAAATGTGTTCTGCTGAAAATTTTGATGGAAATGTGTTTTATCAAAAAAACTTGACGAAAATATTTTACGTCTAAAATTTTCGATAGAAATGAGTTTCGTTAAGAATTTCGACAGAATTTTTTTTTCGTCAAAAATTTCTATGAATATATATTTTTTTTAAATATTTTGAAGGAAATGGTTTAACGAAATTTAGATTCAGTAATGAATTTTGAAAAAAAAAATTTCCTTCAAAATTTTTTACATAAATGTTTTTAGTCACAATTTTGAAGGAAATATTTTTGCGAAAAATTTTGTTGAAAATGTTTTTCGTAAAAAAATTTGACATAATTGTTTTACGTCGAAACTTTTCGATGGAAATGTATTTCGTCAAAATTTTGGATAAAAATTTTTTCGTTGAAAGTTTTGACGAAATTTATATTCTATCAATAATTTTGATTGAATTTTTTATGTAAAAAAATTATGTCACTGATTATGGCAAATTCTGGTCCCGTCTCTAATTTTGTCTTTAGTTTTGACGGAAATTTTTGGATGTATATAATTTTCATCAAAAATTTCAGCACTATTTTTGACGAAATATTTTTCTTCAATAAATTCTGGCGGTATTTGAGACTTTTCTAATAATGTCTCATTTTAAAATAATTCACATTTATGTAGTTTTCACATTTTAATGCTAAGGGTAAATAAGTAATTTTTAATATTTTATCCTTCAAACCTCCCAATTTGGGAGAACTTTAATTTTAAGAAGAATGAATGTTTTGGAGGGTTTAGTAAAAATCTCCAATTCCTTTCCCTCAATTTTTAAACTCACAAACAAACTAACAAACAAGGGAAGTGCTTTCTAAAACCCTCTCTTTCCTTTCCTTCCCTTCCTAAAACCAACTCTCAAACAAAGCCCTAGTGTACCCGGTACACCCAATATATATGTGTGTGTGAAAAATATTTTTGTATCACCCTCAAATAAAAGTGAATAGCCTTATTTTGAAAAAAAAATAAAGAGAAAAAATTAGTGAGATGTACTCACTTTCATGTGAGTTTGACAGAGAAAAAAATTCCCCAATAAAAATAGAAATGTTAAACCATATATATATATATATATATATATATATATATATATATATATATATATATAGGTCCATTTGATCCTCAGTCACAGGATATAAGGTTTTATCCAGTCAGTCCCTTATAACTATGTACTCCTCCCCTTATAAGGTTTTGTCTTGTCATCCCCTTATAACTATGTACTCCCCGAAAGTAGGGGTGTTAAAAGAGTCAGGAACCTTTGAGGGGCCTTTGGCCCGACTCATGTAGGCCTGGTCTAATCTGTGTGTTTTGGTTGTTGGTTTCAGACTTAGTGCCTGTTTGGATTCTTTTTTTTTTTTTAAGCTAGAAGTTACTTATAAGCATAAGCCAGACCAAACAGGTTTTAGGAAAAGCTCTTATAATAAAAAAACTCTTTTTTTATAATGAAAAAAAAGCTGAAAACTAAAAGCTCCTAGAAAGAGCTTTTTTTAAGCTCTTATATGTTTTTCTTGAATTGTGAGCTTTTTTTATAATGCAGTTATAAAGATAGAGAGAGATAATTTTCTTGAAATATGTGCTTTTAAGCTAAATTTTTTATGTGATTACCAAACAGTTTTTAGCTTTTTTTTAAGCTCTTTCTTTTAGCTTTAGCTTATAAGTAGCTTCTAGCTTAAAAAAATAGAAGATCCAAAGAGGCTCTTAGACTTATATAAAAACTTATTTAATAAAAATGCCGCAGGTTCCAATTTAAAAGTCCGACTTTAAAGCCCGTCAGGATGACCTACTAACTCTTTTTTATTTTATATTTTTTATACTAACCTAATTTTCACTCTTATCGTCGCGCCCAACCCACTCAAGTCATCAAGCAACCGTTCTCCGTCATTCTCTTCATGGAAGCCATCTCCAAGCATTTCGCCTTTGTTTTCCTTTCATTGTTTACGCAGAATTTGTACTTTTTTGTTCTTTTGGATATGCAGAATTTTGTACTACTTTAGTTTATTGGTTAAGTAGATTTTTGAATGATTTTGTTCTATATTTTATTTTTTGGATATATATTGAATTTATGAATCTTTCTAAAATTATTAGTATTGTTGATCGTATATTTTATTTGGATAAATTCGATCCATTAACACCCTACCCGGAGCACATAATTATAAGGAAATGACAAAATAAATAATAAATCATATATATATATATATATATATATATATATATTTATATATCAAAGGTGAATTAGTTTGTTCATAATTAAAATAATATTGTGGATCTTTTGGTTCTCCAGGCTTTTCAACTATAACCCGTATGGGATATAACATAATGCCACAGGATAATTCATTTGTACCGCTCTAAATTTAATGTTGAATTCCAATATTTTAGAAGTTCAAAACATGATAATAATAATAATATGGATTGGTATAATTAACTTAAATCTCATCATTCATGTTGAAATGTAGCAATTTGAAATTCAAAATAGAAAAATAGTTGTTATTCTGTTCTTGTATATTTCAATTTGTATAGATAGAATCAGAAGTTTGTTTCCTTTATTTCATCTAGTTTGTTAGGATTTTGAATGTACAGTTTGTGTATAAATACACCTCTGATTATGAGAAAATTATGAATGAGAATTAAGAGATACAGTGGTACTCTATTTTTGACATGGTATCAATAGCCTTCTGATCCTGGACCTATTCCTATTTTTTTATTTACTCTCTTTCTTGAAACCCACCCGAAACCCATCCCTTTCTTCTCTCTATTTTCCTTTGTTTTCTTCAGATCCTAATCTTTTCTTTTTCTTTTTTTTTAATCAAACCATTTTTTCTTTACATTTTTTTTAACCCACTCTGTTTAGTTATTCCAACTTGAGAAAGGCCTTTACGCCAGTTTCGAACTGAGGACTCTTAAGTGGTAAGAATTGTACTAAACCAACAAGCCGCTCAGGAAACCAATGGACTTAATCTAACTGTGAAAGTTGTCGATACAAAGATGATAGTGCAGAGGGGTCGTCCTCAACGAATTGCTGAAAGTTTGGTGGGTGATGAAACAACAATGATCGTATTCACCGCTAGAAAGGAACAAGTGGATCTGATGAAAGAGGGATCTACTCTCATCCTTCGAAATGCCAAATTTGACTTGTGCAAAGAATCAATGAGGCTTGCTGTGGACAAGTCTGGCCGTATTGAAGTCACTCCTGCTACTTCATCCTCTCCTCCAGCGGCGCATATTTCTCATCAGGGCACATTTGGTAAACCTTATGCTTTCTCTGTATTGTCTAGAAATAATACATGGATCATTGATACCGGAGCTTCTGATCATATGATTCGAGACTCCTCTATTTTGAGTAATTTTTGTTCCTCCTCCCAACCTTTTATCTCTACTGCTAATGGAGGCATCTCTCCTGTCACTGGCCAGGGTTCTATTTCTTTATCCCCTTTTTTACATCTTGAATCTGTCTTAGTTGTTCCTTCCTTGGAATTTAATTTGCTTTCTGTTCGCCAACTGACTTCATCCTTGAATTGTTTTGTCACTTTTTGGCCTACTCATTGTATTTTTCAGGACATCTCAACAAAGATGACAATTGGCTATGGTGTTAAACGAGGTAGCTTGTATTTTCTGGATCACAATTGGATGGGTGATCGTTCTCCTGCTCATGCTTGTTCTACTTTGGCTGCTGATGAAGCTCGAGAAGCTATCTGGTTATGGCACAGAAGATTAGGACACCCCTCATTCCCTTATTTGCAAAAGTTGTTTCCCAAATTATTTGCTACCCTTAGATGTTCTGATTTTTCTTGTACTGTGTGTGAAATGGCTAAGAGCCATCGTATCCCTTTTTCCCCAAGTATCAATAAGAGTAATGTTTCATTTTAAGTGATTCACTCAGACATTTGGGGCCCTGCCCGCATACCATCTTTCTCTAAAGCATATTACTTTATCACTTTTATTGATGAATTCTCCCAAATGACATGGGTTTCTCTGTTACGTACCAAAAGTGACACATTTCCTGCATTTCAACGTTTTCATGCTATGGTAGCCACACTATAGAATTCCAAAATCCAGGTTCTTCAGTTTGATAATGGGAAAGAATATTTATCCACCGTTTTTCCACATTCTTGCTTGACCATGGCATCCGTCATCAAACTTCACGTCCCTATACGCCACAACAAAATGGCCTAGCTGAACGAAAAAACAGACACCTTATGGAGGTTGTGCGTGCTTCCTTATTTGGCATGAATGTCCCTGAAAAATATTGGGGTGAAGTTGTCCTCTCCGCTACCTACCTAATTAACCGTACACCCTCTAGTGTCCTTCAATTCCAAACCCCTCAAACAGTTCTTCACTCTCATTTTTCCATCCCTCACATCTCTAATTTAGAACCCCGCATATTTGGCTGTACTGTTTATGCTCACAAACCCAAAGCTCTACGCAGCAAACTTGACCCCTGTGCCACCAAATGCATCTTTGTTGGATACTCGGATTCAAAAAAAGGGTACCGTTGCTTTGATCCCATTCTGGAAAAAATTCACATGACTCTCGAAGCTTCTTTTTATGAGGGGGAGCCCTATTTTAGCTCAGGGGGAGTTCTTAGTCCTTCTCCTCAGGGGGAGATATCACATGAGCTTGTTGGAGGAGAAGTTTGTATAGAACTACCACAGTCAATTACCATTGTTCCTGCTGAAGCGCAACCATCTGCTGAAGTGCAACCATCTTCGCTGTCCCAGACATCTGATCCTGGTATGAGCTCATCTCCTTTAACACCACTACCCGAGACACCATCTAGAGATGTCATTGATTCTGTACAGGTTTCTGCACCTGAGGTATGCTCTCAACCTACACATATTAATTCCCCTAATACTGCTCTTCCCTCAAATCCTCTTGTTCAACAATTAAGGTGCTCTCACCGACCCAACAAAGGTGTCCCTAAGACACTATATGAACCTGATCCCAAAGCAAAAGCTAAATATCCCATCAGTAATTATGTATCTACTCATAAGTTGTCTGGATCATATGCTCTAGCTGTAAATCAATTATCTTATGTAGCTATTCCTAACAATATACAGGAAGCATTGGCGGATCCAAGATGGAAATAAGCTATGAACACTGAAATGGAAGCTCTTCAGAAGAACTCAACATGGGATATTGTTCCTCTGCTGCAAGGAAAGAAAACGATTGGATGTAAGTGGGTTTTCACTGTAAAACTCAAAGCTGATGGGAGCATTGATAGGTACAAAGCAAGACTGGTTGCTAAGGGGTTTACACAGAAGTACGGGATAGATTATCAAGATACATTTGCTCCTGTAGCTAAATTGAACACCATTCGTATTTTATTATCACTGGCAGCAAACCGAAACTGGCCTCTCAAACAGTTTGACGTGAAGAATGCTTTTTTGAATGGAGACTTGAAGGAAGAGGTTTATATGGAACTTCCACCTGGGGTAAATTTGCAAAACAGAGGAAAGTTTGATGCATGCAAGTTAAAAAAGGCTTTATATGGGTTAAAGCAGTCACCTAGAGCTTGGTTTGGGAGGTTCTCATTAGCTATGAAGAATTTTGGGTACAAACAGAGCAATGCAGATCACACCCTCTTCATAAAGCATCATAAGGGCAAGGTAACTGCTTTAATTGTTTATGTAGATGATATGATTTTAACTGGAGATGATCATTGTGAGATGAAAAAATTAGAAAATTACTTAAGTTCTGAATTTGAGATGAAGGATCTAGGACAACTTAGGTATTTTTTGGGTATTGAAATATCAAGGTCTGAACATGGCATATTCCTCTCACAAAGAAAATACACTATGGATCTCCTAAGTGAAACTGGGATGCTGGCTAGTAAACCAGTAGAAACACCAATAGAAATGAATCACAGGTTAGGCATTTACCCGGATCAAGTTGCCACTGACATTGGTAGATATCAAAGACTAGTTGGGAGACTAATCTATCTATCACATACCAGGCCAGATATCTCTTATGCAGTGAGTGTAGTTAGTAGATTTATGCATTCTCCAAGCATAGATCATATGGAGGCAGTATACCGAATTTTGAGATATTTAAAGGGATCTCCAGGAAAAGGATTGTTGTTTTCTAAAAATAATTCCTCATCTGTTTTTGGTTTCACTGACTCTGATTGGGCAGGAGACAAAACAACTAGGCATTCAACATCTGGTTATTTTACATTTGTAGAAGGCAATCTTGTCACATGGAAAAGTAAAAAACAAAAGGTGGTAGCAAGATCAAGCGCAGAGGCTGAGTATAGAGGAATGGCTCAAGGTGTGTGTGAATTAATATGGATTAAAAATGTCCTTAAAGATCTAGGAATTATCTATAAACAGCCGATGGATCTGCATTGTGATAATAATGCAGCAATTGCAATTGCTCACAACCCAATTCAACATGATAGAACTAAACATGTTGAGGTTGATCGACACTTCATCAAGGAAAACTGGGATCAAGGTATTATACACTTCCCATTTGTCAGATCCGAAGACCAACTTGCAGATATCTTAACCAAAGCTATGTCAGGGAAAGTCCTCCATGAAGCAATAAGCAAGTTGGGCATGATTGATATCTTTGCTCCAACTTGAGGGGGAGTGTTGAAATGTAGCAATTTGGAATTCAAAATAGAAAAATAGTTGTTATTCTGTTCTTGTATATTTCAATTTGTATAGATAGAATCAGAAGTTTGTTTCCTTTATTTCATCTAGTTTGTTAGGATTTTGAATGTACAGTTTGTGTATAAATACACCTCTGATTATGAGAAAATTATGAATGAGAATTAAGAGATACAGTGGTACTCTATTTTTGACAATTCATATTGATGATATTTTAAATAATATGTTAGAAAAAGCACATAGGATTATCACAATATTATATGACCAATGAAATAAGTTTGTTGATTAAAGTTCTATTATTTGGGAATTTTCTCATAGGACCTGTCTATTTTCTCCTTGTTTTCTCAATAGAAAAATAAAAAGAATCAATGGAAGTGTTGCTATGCTGTACCAAAAGCCATCCTCTCCTTTACATACTAATAAAATACCGAAGTCACTGCGTAGGGTTAAAAATAAAATAAAAGAAAAAGGATAGTTAAACAAAATCAAATAATTGTAACTTAATTAATATTTAGTTCACATTGAAAATGAGTATAAAAGCACATCATATTTTTTTTTTCATAATTTTAGAAAACAAGTACCCAAAATCAGATAAAAAAATCTATTCCTAATTAACCCAAATCATAAGAGTTATCACTTACATTCTTTAATTTCGTTGTTGCACTGTATCCGTTTACTATATATTTTGAGCTTCTTGTTTTTAATTCTTTGAATTAGTATATGACTTATGTTCAATTGATTCCTATACTATTTGAAAGTGTATTTGAACAAACTACAATATTTCTATAATTGCTACAACTATCTACAGTTACACATTAAATATACATGTACAACGGAGTATTATATTTTAATATGAATTTGATATTTAAATTTTATGCATGAGACAATAGTTTGATTACCTTAACTCTAAATGCCTATATTTTTATGGATAGTAAATTGATATATTACACTCTTATTCTGTTGCACAAAATGCATACACTTTTAAAGTCGGGTTAAAATTAGTAATTGAACTATTTGTTTTTGCCAAAGCATGGATGTATTCTCAAAGGGTGAAGTATGTCAATCTAAAGGTATTTTTAGTAGTATTGGTATGGACTAAGGCTCTGTTAGAGTTTTCCAAGTGTTATATCTCAAAGGATGAGTGTGTAAATGGCTATGGTGACTCTACATTTTAGCAGAGTAACATCTTATGAATGGAATAGATGATACCCTTTCAATAGGAGAAGCGGATATTTAGGGAGGATAGGTCACTCTAAGCGCGAGAGACAGAATGAGGAGGGGGGAAAGACCTATACCACCTAGCCAAGCCTTACCTTTGTTGTAAGGTGTGTTGACTGTTAGTGTACAATGGGCAACAGTGTAGGAATAAAGGGAATCTCCTGTGATGAAACTTTATGGCTTATCATGGAGTCCCCTCTAAAAGGTTCTGGGCTATTAACATTGGGCCCAATTTATTAGGTCTAAAGGGGCTTGTCAGAATAGAAGCCCTCCAACTTCGTAGCTTATGAAGTTAGGGTGTCAAGGTATATGGGATCTTAAGCTAGTTGTCCGTAGTGTGTAGTTTTAAAAGAATGATATAATAATCTAACCGATCGATATGAGCCTTTATGTCGGTCTTCATGTTTATATATGAGTGTGTTAAAACTGGTCGGCATAGCTAGAAGATTTGTAACGTGCCTTGTTATCCTTGATCTGCAATTAATTCGATGCTTTAACCGGTCGTCTTCTATGACATTCTTCATTTTGATGGAGTTATGTGTGTGTGCTGATTGATATTTACTTTTCATGTTGACCAATGTGCTTGATAATATTTATTGTCTTCGTGTATGGATCACCTTCATTCAAGGGACAAATTGCAACACATTCAAGTTGTACTAATATACATATGGGTCCCAATACGAAGTTTGTTGTGCCTCTCTGCAAAATCTTCTTGCTCTTATTGCGTGAGATTATATGAGATGATAAGTACCCCTTAATTTCTGGGTTTATACTTGTTGGGTATGGCTCATACTTCGCATGCTGATGAGGGCTCTAATTATCTGAATTATCGGGGTCAGTAGAAAGGCAACTGGGATCCCGCTCCCAGGTAAGCAGGCGGGGGTGCAGGGGAGCCGTCCCAGCGGGGGTTCGGGGGGCAGCGCCCCAGGCCTGTAGAGGCTAGGTACTATTGTGAGTCTCTGTTTTATTGTAATTTTCTTAGCAGTTTGGAATTGGGCCCATGAATAGCTGCTGTTAGAGTTTTCTAATTCTATTTATATTTCCTTTGCAAACCGAATGACTTATAACGAGTGGCGGTGAGGAGAATATAGTACAGACAAGCTGGTAGCCTTAATTGGGTGAACTAGGATAAATCATCGTGTCAATCTCTCTGCTCTTATCTCTTTTTCTGTTTTCTCGATTTTGTGTGATTGTTGATTTTCAATAATACTGAGCCCTACAAAGGAGTTTGCTCATCAATTTCCCTGTTAATTGTTCTCTGTCGCCTACGCCGACCATTCCTTCACCGTTCATTCTCATAATGGCGATATGTTGTCTTTCTAGTTAGTTCTGTAGCAAAGAAATCAAATTGCACATATGCTCCTGGGTCAGCTACCGCTTATCATGGTACTCCATGGATATGCTTTATCAGTATCCGATCAACCATCTTCAACATATTGAATAGTCTCATGTAAACATTCTTTGCAATTTCCAATTCAAGTGTCACATCAATAAGCTTCTGCCTCAACTTGTGTTTTCTCGATTCTAGATGTAGTCACTCATACAAACTGATCATTGATTATAAGTGTATGTTAATTATGAGCTGAAATTTGAGCTGAATACTAAGAAGTTTTATCAAATGGTCACAAATGAACAAAAAAGAAAGCGACAAGTTTTGATGCGAAGACATGGAGATCAATGTCATGCTTTATGCTTTTGGCCTAAAAGGGAGGTTTGACGCCCGCTCTTGTTTTTGGATTACCAAAGATTCACATTGGTATGATGAGTTAGCATTACATAATACGTGCATCAAGTTCAACAATTGTTTCAGACTTTGGAAGATTAACACAATCACTTGGCATGTTTATCAGTATCTAGTCGGTTAGCTCAACCTAGTTAGACCAAATATCGGGTCGAATGTGGATGTGCTAGTGAAGCTCTTTGAAGAAATTCGGTCAACCCGCTCCATAATATATATGACAAATCCATATTTTCTCATATAGAATGCACCTCAATATTAATCAAGAGATGACTTTTTGTTGAAGGAGTCGATATTGGAGGAGTGAAGATTTTGATCTCATATATGTTACTACCTGCTTCACTTTCTAAAATAGTTATATAAAGTTGTTGAATAGCGACCCAACAACTGTTGCGCCTTCCAAGAGGTCTTTGAGTACAAGAATTTCACTAACAAAGGTCTTGATATTAGAACAGGCCAATGTGAATCATAATACTTGAACATCATGTTGAAAGCTTGGAAAGTAATGATAGAGCAGTGAAAGATGTGTGTATCCCAAGCTCAACAAATATGTGGATTCCCAGTAAGCGCTTAAGCAAGAGCTGATACATCTTCAAATAAACAATTATGGATTTATAGATCCAGTAGAACTAGCAATTAAACACATATATAACCAAGAGACTTGGTTGGAGCCAAGAAGACAATGAATCCCAATCAGCACCAAGCGCTCAACGAATATGAAGATGTAACATGCTTGGGCTTCATGTTACAGTAATATAGTATTTGAAATTTGAACTAACTCATCACTCTTCAAAGATATTATTAGAAGATATTCCATCTTATGATGACGGAGACATATTAATCATGGTGTAAGGCTTGTGATACAACTCTTAATATTAATCACGTCAACCGCAAAGTGATGACTTGCTAGAATAAAATGATGTTACGATCATAAAATAATAAGAAATATTTTTGAATAATTCAAACCAGGATTGCAGATACAAGCTTCCAGAGCAAATAATGTGTTCCAAGAGAGAAAAGACAATGATTTTAATGATAAATATGCATTCCCATCAACCGACAACAGTGATGCTGTCTACCAAGTAGAGAGTATTTGTTCTTTTCTTTATGACAGTGACGATAATGTATCCTTCATATGTCGATGATGGAATCAATAATGTTATTAGTAGCATATATAATAAATAATGCCCAACAACTTGGGTCATTGATGCCCAGTTGTCCATATCTTTCTATTTGCTGATCATTAACCTACGCAACTAACATTAACAACATTTAAATAACATAATGTACCTAGTTATACTAGATCTTCATTTGGGGGCACGCTGATCACCCGGTCTTCGTTGCCTAGATGGCTCTTAATCTCTTGAATGAGACGCTGGTTATTCAAGATCTTCATTTCGGGGTCACGCTGACCACACGGTCTTTGTTTCCTAGATGGTTTGATGAGTCGCTGACCATCTAGGACTTAATCTCCTGAATGGGACGTTAGCCATTCAAGGTCTTCATTCTAAGGGCATGTTCGCTGCCCTGTCATTGTTGACTAGATGGTTCGCTGACCATCTAGGACTTAGTATCCTGAATGGGACGCTGGCCATTTAGGGTTTTCATTCCGGGGGCATGTTGACCGCCCTATCTTCGTTGCCTAGATGGTTCGGTGACCATCTAGGACTTAATCTCCTAAATGGGACGTTCGCCATTCAGGGTTTTCATTACGGGGGCACACTGACTACCCAGTCTTCGCTGCTTAGATGGTTCGTTGACCATGTACGACTTAATCTCCTGAATAGGACGCTAGTCATTTAGGGTCTTCATTCTAGGGGCACACTAACCACCCAGTCTTTGTTGCCTAGATGGTTCGCTGACCATCTAGGACTTAATATCCTGAATGAGATGCTGGCCATTCAGGGTCTTTATTTCGGGGGCACGCTGACCGCTAGGTCTTCGTTGCCTAGATGGTTCGCTGACCATCTCTAGGACTTAATAAATAACCCTAACCTGTATAATATGGATTTGTGATATGATTAATGATTTAATCATGAGAATAATGGTATAATTAGGTTGAAAATCTAATTAGCTAAAAATAAGGCATTTTTGGAAAAAAAAAATGCAAATAATGTGAGTTTTAGGGTATAATTGTTAGTAGGCAAAGTTACTCGGGACTTAAAAATAATTGAGTGAAACACAATGAAATCATTTTAGTGAAAGTCTAAAATCATGTTAGATGAACTAAATTAATGAGAGGACGTAATTGGAATAACGCTTAAAGTTGCTTTGACTTTAAGTAAATTAGATATTTAGTTCAAAATATCTAAGTTTAAGTCATGAAACCATTTTCTTCTCTCTCCTTGGCTGCCTTCTTCATGTGAGACTCGAGATCTCATTGGAGAAGAGCTTGGATTTCTATTTTCTTGTGTGAGTATTGAATCACCAAAGTGTGAACTAGGAAGTTGCTTAGAATCTCAATACAAACCTAACCTATAATTCACAATTGGTTGAAAGTGAGTGCGTGGAGAGAAAACTCCAAGGATAGGTGGCGATTTTCTTGAGTTTTTGAGCAAAGAAGGCTTGTTTGATCTCTTTCAAGGGTTGAGAATTACTCCTTGAAGATTTGTGAAGCCATTTGAGGTAAGAAAACCTCATTTACATCTAGTTTTCATAATGGGTCATTTTAGGTTGACATAATGATGTACTTTCATGGATGATGGTGTTAGATGCATGTGTAGCCTTAGGTCCTTTGGAAAGTATGTTAAGGGACAAAAATAATCGATAGAAATGAAGCTAGATCATCATTTGGACAATCTATGGTATTTTCAAAAATTACACATAGAAAAAGGGTGTTTTCTTGCAATACAAGTAATTGGTTAATGGTGATTGATGTTGCTTGTTATCAATGAATTCTAGGAGTGATTCTAGTGATAGAATAATGAGCAGACAACCATTGGATCAAGCAATGAACCTGGACACTTGAATCTCTCATTGGATCAAGCTTTGTGTTGTTGTCTTTTGAATGGGATACAAGAAAGGTTTGATAGGAAGGCTACTGTAGGTAAGCTGTCGGATCTTGGGATTTATCTCGTGCTTGTTCCACCATGCCTTGAAGGGGTATATGTAATTGCATAGATTTGATATGATGCATTGGATATATAGATATATATGTGTGTGTGTGTGTGTGTGTGTGTATGCTATGTTTGCACTTGGTATGTATTAAGGAGAATTCCTTGTGTAATTCACAGAGTGTAGTTTCTCTGGCCAATAGAATTCATTGTTATTGCGGCATGAACATTCTGCAGGAATGTTTGGATGAACATTATTTGCATAGCATGATATGTATATGTTGTATCATATGGTTTATTGCTTTTATGCTAAAGTGAACTTGGGCGTGGAGGAATCTCCAAGGACCCCTAGTTTACTGCGATATATATGTATATCTCACCTCGCATTATGGGGATTTCAGGTGCAGGTACTGACGAGGCATGGATAGTGCCATGATATAGTATGCTAGTTGGATATGTATTTTGTTATATGTATATATGCCTCACGTGATATCTAGGTATTTGGTGAGCATGAGGGATGTCTATGCCACTTTTGTTATACTTGAGGTATTGATGTTATGATTATGTATATATTAATATGACTTATGTATTAGTTTTTCCAAATGATTTATATGGTATATGTATTCATTTGGAGGATTGTAAATCATGATATGATGTATATTTGGATATGATATAATAATATGTCGATGTAAGATTTGAGGTGTGGCTTGCATTCCAAGTCATTCCATATTGGATTTCAAGTATAAGATTTGTTAAGCAAATTCAACAGATTGGATGAATGTATTTAAGGATTGAGTGGATGGATTTCTTGAGTTATAAGTTGTTTATGGAACCAATGGATTGTAATCCAAGAAACATATAAGAATTTAATTGAATCTCCATGAAAAGATCATGGACAAGTTTGTAGAGTGTATTGGGTTGGATGGATCATGCCATATTGAAGTGCACGAGTTTCTCTTTATATAAAAGGATGGTGACTTGAGTGCCAAGTATCTCTTCAAATTCAAATTCCCTCAGAAGCACTTCCTAAGGGGCTGCTTGGTAGGTGTTTTTTTTTAGAATCTTGGAAAAGTGTTGTTGGGATTTTAATATACACATGTTTGGTAGAAGAAATGCAAATTTTTCCCGTGATTCTAATTTACCCAGGGTTTTGATTGTAGTATAAAATATCAACCAAAATACCATCTAAAAATACCATAAAAAATGTGGTATTCCTAGAATCCGGTTTGTCGGAAGAATTATACATAATTTTTGGGACTTTTGTACCCTTGCCACTGCTAAATATTGTATACTAATGTCTTTTTAGTTGTTTTTATGGTTTCTTCCTTTGACAAATTGTTCATGATATTTCCTTGCACTGGTTGTTTGCGCACTTGACACCTTGCGCTGCAATTGCCTGTGGTTTGATTTGTCCATTGGAAATAATAACATCAGAGGGCTTTGGTTGTTGCTGGTCTTCGGTTGAAACAAAACCAACAAAAGAGAGTCCCTAAACTGAAATGCTCTCAGACCAAAGGCACATCGTGTCGGACTGATGGACGACAACTTTGATCGGAGGCATAAAGACAGACAAAGAGAGGTGGGGGAGAGGGGGAAATGAACGAGATGTAGATGCTGATAAAACAAAAAACATTATAAAAAAGTTAATCATAAGGGTTAGTTTCGTAAAATCACCGCATATTCCGATTAATATTATAAAATCAACCAAACATAGATTTAGTAATCTTAAGTAAATATTCCCGGTAATATTTTGATCTACCAAACAGCTTTTTGTTAACATTCCTGGGAAACTCACTTTTCTATTAAATTCTCGAAAATCATGATTCCCGGATAAAAAAAAATTCTCCCGTATCAAACGCCCCCTAAGAGGATTAAGATTTGTCATTAGGTTCAGATTTTTCCTCTTGATAACTAAATTTTAGGATTTAATGAACTATGCATCTTATCCCTTAACTTGTGCAGCTTCTTTATCCTTATCCAGTGTTGTAACTGCCTTATCTCTTTATTTGAATTCAAATTAGAATGCCTAACTGCCTATCCGTTCTTGAATGCACCATTTCATTAAAAGCCCAATTGTTATATCTCTGTTGTGGCTCTGATCTGCAACAAAAACTTCAAAGACAATGAATAACTCTAACACTCGAATTAACTTCAAATATCAACATTTAACATATTTCTTGTTCAAAACATAAAGAGATAAAATTAATGCAATTATTAATAATTGATATTTATTACAGTTATTTGTTGCTCTTGATTAATTAATTTATGATTGTTTAGTGTGTAAATAATGGTCTTTTGATGGGATTTAATTCGTTTTTATCCTAAAATTCCAGATTTACGTTGTTCCAGTATTTTGATTATAACTTTTGTTCTAGGTGTCCGATTAATCCTGTTCTTGTCCCATTATTCAAATGATTTAGAGAACTACAAATAGTATAACATGAAAGCCAAATTCGGAGAAGATAATGGCCTAAATTGGAGCCAAAGTCTAACACGAATTGCTTGGAATTTTATGTGGTTAATTAGGCCTGATTTTGTAATGAAGAGCCCAATGTACATGGGCTCAGAGCCATTATTTCTGTTTTGAGTCCTTTTATTTTAGATTGGATTTGTAGAGCACGAAGCCTAGGTTGATTAGGGATTATAAGGGCGAGATTGGGGGACCTTGTTTATCATATTTTTATTTAAGTTGTGTTTTACGTTTTGAGATCAATACAATTTTCGTCTTTTTTCTCTCCTATATTCTTTAATCAACCCAAGGGTAGAGGATTTAATGGTTGAATCCTGAGGACCTGTGTCTTACTTTAAATCAAATTCATTTTTCTTCCTTTATCTCGGATTCGAGATGTGCGATTGCACTCTAGGGGAGAGATTAAATGTTAGATTTAACGTTTAGGTTGATTAACCCAATTATCTCAAGTCGAAACGAATTGATGCTTTGCGATTGGATGAGTAGACACACCGTATTCGATTAAACACTAGGCGGTTATCTAGAGAGGGTTCCTAAATGAATATAGGGATTTTGATTCGTTTATGGTCAACCACGATTTGGTAATTATTGTTCGATGATGGATGTCCTAGGAACCCCAACTGTGGGTTGATTGTTTTTAAATTGATAAATTCCTTTTTTCTTTTAATCTTGCTTTAATTTCCCATTTAAATTTTAATCGTATTAAACCCCCTATTTTTAGTTCCATTTTTATTTAGTTCCCGTTTTGCTTTAGTTTCCGTTTTGCTTTAGTTTCCGTTTTGCTTTAGTTTCTGTTTTACTTTAGTTTCCGTTTAGCTTTAGTTTCCGTTTAGCTTTAGTTTTCATTTTACTTTAGTTTTCGTTTTGCTTTTGTTTACATTCTTGATTGAGTGATTAAGTTTCTTGCAAAGTCCTTGAGAGATGATTCAAGTTATTCACTGTATTACAAATTTTATTGAACCTGATTATTTAATTTGTTTACATATAAGCATAAAATTAACTCTCTATGAGAGAATTAGCACAAGCACTATGTAGAAGTTGATGCAACAAGTCCAAAATGGTGATAGAAGACCAAGAGATTATTCAAAAAGCATGGAATAACTCAAAGAGACAGGATCAACTCCAAAGTCAAAGATTTCAAAGTTAAAAGAAGACTTAGAAGCTCAAAGCATGAAGAAGACAAAGGAAGACAAGTCAAGGCAAAAGCTCACATACTTAGAAATATAGTTTTATGTGTGAAAACTTAGAATATAAATGTTATTGAGCTCTCTTGTCAAGATATCCATACTTGATTCACTATAGTTCACAAAAAATGCATTAAATGAAAATATAGAGTCCAATCATACGTACAAGGATACACACACAAGATAAGTTATTATATAGTTGTTAGACACATTTATTGATGTGTTAGAACATGCTAGGTGTTGCGAGAACGGCAAGTACACCAATCGTACAAGTAATGAAGTAATGAGTCGGATATCGTTCCCACGAGGATTGATGTATCAAGTAATAATTTCACTATGCAATCAAAGTTGGATTAACCGTAAGGATTTTTATGATTAGGATTGAAATATAAAAACGAAAATTATAACTAAAAACTAACTAACAAGAACAGAATCAAGAACTCAGAATAAAGAACAGATTGAAACTAATAATGCAAAACGTAGCTAGGGTTTCGATTTCCCCAATTTCATCCTAATGAATCTACCATTTCCTCTAACCAATATTCAAACTCATGTTATAGAAAATTCTTCAAGATTAATTAAAACTCAATACCTTGGTGTTTCAATTCATTACCCTATTAAGAACCCTAATCCTTTAGTGATCCCACCTAGGATAAGCATTAAGAAAGAAGAATCATGTAGTCATAGATTTCGTCAGTCTATCCCTAGATCAAACAAAACCTAGCAATTAATCTAGTTGGAGTTTCACACCAACATCTCTATTATCATTCAAAACTCTTGTGTTCATCTAAGATTGGCCAGATCATAAATGAAACTAGAAATGAATAACATATTAATTGCATAACATTAAAGATTGAACATTAAATTGAAAGGAAAAAGTAAATAACATTAGGAATCCATTGGTTCCATCTAACCCTAAATACAAAGAAACCTAGCCTGACATAGTCAGAAAACTAAGCACTAGATAAAAGAAAAAAGAAATCCATAAAGAAAAACTCAGTCATTGATCTCCACGGTGAAGCTTTTACCAATCATTCGCCTTCTCCTCCAAGAATAGTGCTTTCTTTCTCCCCAAGTCGTAGAAAATCTCAATGCCTTTTGCCCTCTTTCGTTGCCTCTTTATTAAAAAGATCAATGGGCCTTTTTACGAGTTACTCGCTGCGTTTGCTCGCTAAAGCGAACTGAACACTGAAAATAATATCCTGCTCACTAGGTTGCTTGCTATAGTGAGCAACATAGCAAGGTGAATTCACAACCAGCGAGTAAAGTTTGCTCGTTGAAGTGAGCAACTCAGCGAGATACATCGTGAAATAACACTTCTTGGCTTGAGTTTTGACTTCCTCCGGCTTCCTTGATCCAACAATACTCTGATATAACAATTTTAACCTAAAATAAATGCATTTTTTAGTTTGTATCTTATCAAGCATGAAAACTAGAAAAGTCTTTTGCATCTAACAATATTTACCATGTCTTTGAAATGGGGTTCCTACAACACGGGATGAGATAACATCTTAGTAAATTAGGGGTCCTTGGAAGACTTCTCCACCCCAAAGTTCATTTCAGGCAACAAGTAATAAACAACATAATCATGTATGTATGTATATATGCAAGCAAAGTGTGCAAACTAATTGTCTAATATTCCTGTTAGTGCCTCGCACCGTCCTTAGAATACAAATGACAGTGTCCTAACCATCCCTCGTGGTAAACATACCTTAAACATGATGGTTAAGACAAATAATCCTAAGGGTAGAGAACAATGTATGAATTATGCAACTGTGCAACATACCATATGAATTATGCAAAAACCATCTTGCCACACACTTGTGTAAGAATCCCTCTTACACCACACAATTGAATATTCTATTGCAAAACCTATAAACCAAAACTTACACGAGTTTGGTGGAACAATCAAGGGATAAATCCTAAGGTCCAAATTCCTAGCACCAATCTTTCACACAACCAACTTTATCCCAAAGCAATAACCAAACAATTCAATGACCAAAATACCTATTCATAAAGTGAGTTTACAATCAATCAAATTGCAATATATGAACATACATCTATATTCATAACAACATAGGCGAGTCACAACCAATCACAAGAGTCATGAACTTACCTACACTTGAACCAATTCAAGTAACCACATTAAGTTCCATTGGCTCCTCAAATGCTTGATCAATCAAGTGTCCACAAGTCTCAATCCTAGAAACACCATGGATACAATCAATACATACCAGTTGCATTACTTGAGACATAAGCAACTTTAACAATTAGGCATTCATAATTTTGAGAATATGGAATGTGATCAAATGATTTTCTAAACACATTTTCACTGTTTAAATCTCATCCTTAGCATATTTCTCAATATACACTAAGCCTCAATCATACTCCAACATACTCAATTAATCCACATTTTCATAAAACCCTAACTTTGCATTTCTTCACAAACCACAAAGAGGTTAAGAAGGCTTACCATAAATCAATCCACCATGCTCCTAGGAATGGTTATCAACAAACAATGAGCCAATGTACCTCTTCAAGCTCAAGGGATCTCATGATTTTGCCACTTTCTTCAAGGGTTATCTCACCACATAAGGTTTCTTTGTGGATTCCAAGTTTAGGGTTTTGCTCTTCTTGCAATTCTAAGCAACTTTGAAGTTGAAACCAAGTGATTTCACTCACTATACCTCATTCTAGGTTTTCAAGCTATCAAAACCCATCAACAATGGCTTCCTCTGTATTCCTCTTTATTTTCCTTAAAATTTGTCTCGATTTCCTTCTAATGAATCCAACTTTTGAATCTACTCATTGGGCATCTCGCTCAAGCGAGCTCTCCTTTTTGCTCGGTCAACCCCTCTCCCTAGCGAGCTCCACAAGCGAGCCTACTCAACGCTTGTTGAACATCCCGCTCGAGCGAGCACATCAACGAGGAGCAGTTAACAGTGACTTTTTACATCTTTTGTCATTTCCTCATTTAACCACACTTAACCCATTTAAAAGTGGGATTTCCTCATAAACAACACCCAACATTAATTTAACTACGTATTCCCACTTATTTTATCTACAATGTGCATGATTAATATTTAATCTAATTTGATGAATCCTCTCACTTAATTAATCTACATTATACATGATGAAATCTTTAATCCAATGCAATTAGTCATTTTACAAATTAGGATTATTATAATTCACATGGACATTATTCTTGCCTCACAAGAATAAATCATATAGATCATTTAAGAAATTAACAAAGCATGTCATGTCATGAAACATATAGATCATTTAAAAAGTTAACAAAATTAGTACAATACTATTAATTAAAAATTAAATTAAAATAAATTAACCAAAAAAATATAATAAAATAATTACTATTTTGAAATATATTATTTACGATCGTGCAAATAATTTATAAATAAAAAGGGTTCTTGTTTTAAATATATTATGCTCTATTTGTGTCAAAGTATAATAATTTCAGAAGTTAAATTCTCATAATAAATTTCTAATTTTTTTAATTATTTTATTTTACTTTTTAAATAGTAATACAATTATTAATTTTTTTAGTGTATTAGTTTATCATCAAATACTTAAATATTTATTATGAGATTTCAACTTCTGAAATTATCATACTTTGAAACAAATTTAGCATAATATATTTAAAATAGGAAATATTTTTCAATTATAAAGTCTTTGGTCCAGCATAATTAGTATACTATTATTCAATTAACAAAAAATATGCTTTAATTTTTTAATTAGTAATGCATTTTAAACAATTATGATTAGATTTTAATTTTTGAAATAATTATACTTTGAAACTAATCCAGCATAATATATTAAATGGTTTAAATAGTAATACAATTATTAATTTTTTTAGTTTTTAGTTTATCATCAAATACTTAAATATTTATTATGAGATTTCAACTTCTGAAATTATCATACTTTGAAACAAATTTAGCATAATATATTTAAAATAGGAAATATTTTTCAATTATAAAGTCTTTGGTCCAGCATAATTAGTATACTATTATTCAATTAACAAAAAATATGCTTTAATTTTTTAATTAGTAATGCATTTTAAACAATTATGATTAGATTTACTTTTTGAAATAATTATACTTTGAAACTAATCCAGCATAATATATTAAATGGTTTAATATTTTTTTCAATCACTGGAGAAAAAGTTATATCCAGTGAGCCTAAAATGATATTATTTTAGGCTTGAAAGATTAAAATTTTTTAATTATAAAGACTAATATATCCTAGAATAAATTAAAATTATAAAAATACCTTTTATTCAACCTTAAAACAATGTTATTTTGGGATCACTAGAGATAAGTTATCTCCATTGACTGGAGATACATTAAACCCTATATTAAAACAAGAATTTTTTTTTAATTATAATTTATTTGGATGAGCATAATTATCATATTTGAAAAATTAATTATTTTATGATACTTTACTTTTTTAGTTAACAAATAATTACTATAATAGTTATATATAGAGAGAAAGAGAGGGAGAGAGACAAAGGGCTTGTTTGATTTCTATTTTGCAAAATAATTTTTTAATTTTAAAAATAAAAAAACATGTTTGACACTTAAAATTTTGTGAAAAATTTAAAAAACAATTTTTGATATTTAGTTTTTAAAACAAAATTTAGAGAACACCTTTGAGGTGTTTTTGTTCTACTTTTCCACTTCTTGTTTTAAAACAAAAAATAATACGTAGAACATATAGCTTTCATTAATGGCAAAAGTGTAAATAAAATACATTAGAATTTAGAAATGTCTTCTGTTTGGGAGTTTGGAGGGGAGGGGGAGGAAGGGGTTCCAAGGGGGAGGGAGGGGAAGGAAGGGGAGGAAATTGGAGGGTATTCCCTTCCCTTGTTTGGGAGTCAAAAAAATGGAATGGGAGGATAATGGAGGATCAATGAGATATTTTTACCATTTTACCCTTTTTTTTAAAAATTAATATAATTATTATACTTTACAAATTAAATTAAATTTAAAATTTCTAAAAAAAAAATTAATCACTTAATTTTTATTAAAAATTATTTTCTCCCTCTAAAAATTATTTTCTCCTTCTAAAAATTATTTTCTCTCTCTAAAATGATAATACATAAATTATTGTTCTCTCTCTAAAAATTATTTTTATACAAGTTAGAAGAGCTTTTTTTTTTGGGTACGTTTAGAAGAGCTATTTTGATTGGCTGTTAAATGGTTTTCTATTCTTGGAGATTTTGAAATCGCGAGCATCATGGAAAAGTAAAGTGTTGGAATTTGATTTCTACTACAAGGTAGGGTACCATCAATGGCTAGTAAAGATTGAATCCAAAAATGTATCACAAAAAATAAAATTAGAATGGAAACAAGTAGTCTATGATATTAGGAATAGTCTTCATTTCTCAATCACAAAATGTATCGCAAAAAATAAAATATAGTTACCGAAAATTCATAGAAAAATAACATTCCAATATTGTGAAAACAGAAAAACTCTGTAAATCCTAATTCTCCACTTAAAAAAGAGACGTTCCTTTGCCCTTCTTATCGCCACCAATCTCAAAGTGCTTGCACCTCTGCAAAACAAAGGCAATTGCTCCAGTTAAGAATACATAAACAAAGAGTTTGACCAATTAGTGATAAAATGAAGGACATATAAAAGGTGTTTAACAAACGAAAAATTCATGGACATATAAAAGAAACAAAGGCAATTTGATCAATGGAGGAACAACAACAGCTTCAGATGCAGAAACCAAGGTTATCCCTGAAGGTTAATTGTGCAGAAAACAAAAATTCAGATGCACAAAACAAACCAATTTCAAAAACATGTTCAACCACATTCAAGATCAGCTCTTGCTACGACTATATATTTATATATTTTTGCAGACGAATGTCTGTCTTGTATATCATTTGGGCTTTAGGAATTTTTATTTTTATTTTTGTTTATTCTTTTTTTTCATTTTTAATATATGAGGTTAATTGTGCACGTTATAGGATAAACATTGAAAAATATATTTATTTAACTTTTTTATTTTTACACGAATACATCATAATGGTGGAGCACTGGAGCTACCTGCCATCCGAGGAACCTACAATTGTAGAAGGCACACCGATCTGCTGTTACTCTAATTGCCACTGCTTGCCCTGAACCCTGCCAGAAAGAGAAGGAAGAAGGAAAAAGCACTATGTAAGGTATTTCACAGTTTGTGCCTGTAGATAAATTTTGTCTAAATCAAACTTACGGAGATACAAATTGGGATGTTGATGCATAAAGCAATAATAATACCAAATCATCTAATGAATTTACAACTAGCTCATTGACTAACAACACAATAAAGTCAATCGATCTCTATCTTAAGCAATCCGGCAGATCCAAAATACCTCAAAAAGGAAAGACTTCAAACTACAATTATTCTCTCAAATAAACACTACATTTGTAAGGCTATGATAGCCAACTACATGTATCAACATATCAACTATCGACAAAGAGAAGGGACCTATGAACTATCCAAATTGCATATGTATATATGAACACACAGAATCTTACAACACAATCGGTATTCTCTACCTACATGCACTTGTGCCCATTTACCAAAACACTGAAATTTTACAATCATTACCTCGAGGGACCAACAGGACCAAGCACCATCTCAAGTAGCAACTCCTTACGTTTGTCTAGAGGACAACCAATCACTGTTCTAATCCTCTCAAGATTATCGAGAAGATAAAGATATGCACGGGTGAACATATGCCTGTCAATCTTCAAATCTTCTAAAAGTTTCCAAATTTCAGCTTCAGGAATTAGAAGCTTCTGTTGAACTTTCTCATAAATAACATTACTCTCTCTTAGAGCTGCATTACCCTCTTTAAGAGCTCCAGCAATATCTTGAAGTGCCACTTGTATCCCTTCAACTTCTTCATCCTTTGACCTTTTAGCCCTTTTAGATTTAACCTCTTGACTGCGAGTATCTTGTACGTCAAGTGATGTAACTTCATTTTCATTACCAACCTCTTGAGCACTCTCTAAGGTCACATCAATGGTTTCTATGGACTCAGATTCACAAGGCAATGACCTTTTGTTTCTAATGTCTTTGGCAGTTTCAGCATGTTGTCCAGTGGCTCTGTCTCCTCCACACACGATCATCAACTTGTCATAATTGGGAATAGACTTTCCCATCCACTCTTTTGCTTCAGGCTTAGCCTATACAATAATAATTGTTGAACAAATATTTTTAAGCAAATACATGAAAGAGATAAAAACAAGAAAAGTTCATAATATACCTCAATTAGCTTTTACCAAACTTCAGGCTCAGCGCACCATTGTTTTGTAATTGGGTCCCAAGCAAATCCACTCAACCCATTCTTGAACAAGTCATAACACTTGGAAAAACGTCTTTTTACTATTTTCCAGCGACTCTTAATCTTTTCTTTCTCAAATGAGCGTCCAAATTTTTGTTGCAACTCCTTTATGATGGTTTCATATGCTTTGGATGTAAAGGAGCCACTAACTTTATTTTCATCGTTCTGTTGATGCAAAAAAGCATCAATAAGAGCATCATCCATCTCTTGTGTCCATATTTCTCGCTTAGTCTCCGACTCAGACATGATTCCTAAATACAATATTAGCAATGTAGCAATTGAACATTAAGCATATGCAAAATTCAGCATTAAGTAGAATCAATGTCTCACAATCACAAAATTGATAATAATAGAACAATATAAAATGGGTAACAGATCTATTCATGATAATACACCCCCAACTACAAAACATCAATTCATTAAGTCAAAAAATACATAATAATCCTAATCATGATCTATAAGCTCTCCACATAGCATCAGCAATAGAATTTCTTAAATTTTCTCCTAAACGAGTATGTTCTTCATCCTCATCCTCGTCTATATGGATATCTCCATGTTGTTCAGATACTCTTTGGTCAAAAATCTCTTCATCCACCTCAGCAACCAACTCTTCATCAGGGTCGACCATCATCAAATAATTGTGCAAAATGCAACATGCTATGATAATCTTGTTTTGTGTCTTGATTCCATAAGTTGGTTCTGTGCCGCTAGCAATAATAGGAAACCTTTTTTTCAAAACCCCAAAAGCCCTTTCAACAGCATTACGTAAGGACGAATGGCGATGGTTAAATAATTCTTGAGGTGTTCGAGGTAGGTTTCTTGAGGAAAATTCTTTCAAGTGATAACGTGTAGATCTGTAAGGTGTGATCAGCCCCTTTCTCAACATGAATCCAGCATCAAGGAGATAATATTTACCTATTAAATTTTTTTTGCTAAGTTATATGTAATGAAACAAGAGGAAAATTATAGAAATTTTTTTACTAATTACCTCTAGGTATTCTAAGTTTATCTGTTCTGCGTAGTGCATCTTTTAGTATCCTTGAATCCGAAGCAGTGCCCTCCCATCCAGGCAGAACATAAGTAAATCTTAGGTCAAATGAACAGGCAGCCAAAACATTTTGTGTTGGAAAATCTTTTCTACCACGATATTTTGAGGCTTCATTCAATGGAACTTTGACACGAACATGTGTACAATCAATTGCCCCGACACAATCCTGGCATTATTGTTATTATCATCAATATATTTTTAACTAAACATGTTTTTAAATCTAAATATGAAAACAATTTTTTACTTTAAAAAATGGGTTAAACCGGTTGCTTCCCATAATTTCCATAGGAATTTGTGAGCCATCTGGTTGTTTAAGATATTTGTCTTCTAACTCCACTATTGATCGAAGGACATGATGAAAATGCCGACTAGTGGTCTCACCAGAGCGTCGAAACCAGCATTGAACCTCTCGATTTCTAACATTATGTGTTAGAATATAGAGGGTTTTGGCAACTTGTTCCTCTATACTTACCCGTTGGGTTGATTGGAGACCACCTTCTCGTTCTAACATTGCACACAAGTCCAAAAAAGCTATAGGCCCCATTCTTATTATCTTTCGACCTTCACTACTAGTAACTCGCTTCATTATTTTTTCTCGTGCTCTCTCTTTCTCCAAAATCAACATACGATCAGGTATCCTACTTTGAGAATGAATTCTAAGCATGTAGTAATAAACTACAAGGCATATGACATGAACAATAGCCATTCGACGTCTTTCTCTCCATATAAACAATGCACGATTTGTCTTTTCTCCTGGATTATCCATCTTTTCTCCTGGATTATCCATATAAACAATGCAAGGTTTTACTAATTTGTGCTAATTAAGGGGACTTATAAAATTAATGGGTATTATAAAAAAAATAACTATAATGTTGTCCAATTCCTTAAATCAGTGTAACCTGAATAAAAAAAACAAACTATACTCGTTGAATAAAAAACTATACTCAATTTTTATCTTCAAGCAGGAACTTTGGGAGCAGGCCTGAAGTTGGAAATAATTTTTATTTCCAATTTTCCTAGCTCCAAAGAATATGCTAGGCAAGATGGAAAATTAAAGGAAATAAAAAGAATGGTGGTAGAAGGTAGTGGCGATGCCTAAGAGAGGCTAGGTGTTGTATAGAAATTGTGAGAGAAAGATTTGGGATGGCGGAAGGTGAATCTTTGGAGAGGGAGAAAGAAAGCCTTCGTAAGGTTGCTGAAATGGGGGAAATAAATGGGTCTTGTAGTGGTAGTGGTCTAATGGATGCCTTTATTACAAAAAGTTGAAAATGCCCTTCTTGACATATAAGGCTTCTATAGAAAGGCACCAGAATATTGGGAAAAGCATGAACAAAACATTAAATTTGGATTGAAAAAGCAAAGGGGTATTCTGCAAACCTTGAATTGAGATGAATCTGTAACTGAAAAGAGTGTAGAGTTGAGAAGCAGTTTGCTATCAATTTTCCCACAATGAAGATTGTGTCCAAATGAAGCTTTCTGGAAATTTTACACCAAGCAAGCTAAGTAAAATACATTATGTCACTGTATTAAAAAAAAAATACATTCTGTCAAATCAATGTGGTATGGAATTATTTTTAATAACCATATTCTGGCATTATAATAAGAAATATATGAGAACTCCATTACATTACAATCTTTGCATTATAAAACCAAGCCAAAAGACGGATACATAAAACACACACTAAAATCTAGAACTCCATGCACGCCAAAGGGATAGCAACATTTAGTCAACAACTATAATAAAACAACACAACAATATATGAGAAATCTATATATACATTCGGCAAAATAATATCAACTACCAAGATTCATTTTGGCAGGTTATAATCAATTCTAATACAAAGCTATAAGCACTAGCAACATACAAAATAAGACTTCGTTGAAGGGTATAAAGGATTAAACTACTTTTAATAAGAAATAAAAATTTTAATAGCAGATACTACTATATATGAAACTTAAAAGATAGAGTTTTTTAATAGCATGAACTCAACATAACAAAGTAGCATTGCATAATGATGTAATGTAACAATAGTGAACTTTGCAAGCATTCCATACTAGTTTCATGGCTTCGCTGAAAAAAGTCTCAATAAGCACAGACTAATGTGCAACATATATCAATCTCCAAAACACAAACCCAACTTTGGGAAGAAGAATAACCATATTACCCACATACGTGGAGAAGAACTACCGTATTAATCTCTCAACATTTCTTAAAACAGAAAACTTCCCGTTGTAGCTTCCATACCGCTGAATATTTCGTAAAAAAAACTTTTGCCAGAATTACAAATCGAGCAACATGCAACCAAATCGGCGATTGAGATCGGAATCAGAAAATGAAGAGAAGAGAGGGAGAGACATACCGAGAAAGAGGGAAAGTGAAACCCTAGCCAAGCAACCAGGGAGAGAGAGACGTAGGGAGAGAGAGACACGGTAAGAGAGAGAAGATGTTCTGATTTTAATAGGAAGGGTAAAAAAATAATTTCGAACAGTTTACCTCTTAAACCCCTTGAAATGGAGGAACTTAAATTTAGGAAGAAGGGAGATTTTGGAGGGTTTAGTAAAAACCCTCAAATCCTTCCCCTCCTTTTTTTAAACTCCCAAACAAGGGGAATATTTCTTAAAACCTTTCCTTCCCCTCCCTTCCCCTCCTAAAATCATCTCCCAAACAGAAGGGTTTGGAGTCTTCCAACATAAATTGTTTGACTCTTCTATGAAACCTTTTTCATCTTTTTCATCTTCAAAATCTTTATCTTCCAACATTTTTGGGCTTGGATTTTATACATTTTATGCTTGGATTTTCCTTATTGTTCTTCGTCTCACTCTTTCTCTCATATTTGTTCTTCGAATCTCATTCCGAATCCATTCTCTTCTTAACGTTTTTGGGCTTCACTTCTATTCCTTTAGTAACGGCCCCACAAAATATGTAACTTACATGGTTTCACTATAGAAATCTAACAAGCCTCAAGTTCAACTTTTTCGTTTTTGTTCTCGTGTGAAATGGTGAGTTTTTATTCTCAAATCTCTTGTATAATTTACATGGTTTTCCTAAAACATGTTTCCTTTTTGGTCAATCATCTTTGTTGTTAATGTTTTGATATGTTCCATGTAAGTAAATGTTTTGTTGTGTCTGTATGTGGTTGTTGAACTAGATGGGTGTCTGTTTATTCCTTTTTTTCTTTTTTCTCTCTCTTTTTTTTTAATTTTTTTTTCTATACCCTTGTTTTGTTGCTGAGAAAAAAAAAGAGGAGACAAAAGAAAGTTCTTTTTGCATTTGACCTTACTCTCAGTTGAGATTTCATTAATGGGTCGAACCTTTTTTCATCATTCTGATCTTACTCTCCTTGTCCTTTTTTTTATCACTATAAGATAGGATGAATACAAAAATAGATAAAGTTCTAAGATTTATACATTTCAGTATAGTGTAAAGGGGAGGATTGAACTAGGTAATGTTATTGATAATAATAGAGGGAATTCTGAACCTACTTACAAAGGAGCACTCTACTTTTGCTACGAACTCCCCTAGCTCAAATATTTTCATAATTAACAACCTACCTAAGGAACTCTGTTCCTTCCCACTAAATATCTAGTAAAATTCAAAACAGAATAATGAAAATAGCCATATTAAAATAGCAAGCAACAAGAATAAAAATAGCTAACTATTCAGTCTTATTTTGTAACATCTTATCCTTTTTTCAAGTTAAACTACCAACTAACTTTATCTGTAGTGGTGGACTTGGTCAAATAATTAACTGATGCTCTCCTCTCATAGTGTAAACTCTCAGCAATGGAGGCCCCCTAGTATATCTAATCGTACCATATTGTTTCAATTTTTTCCCAACAATTACAATTTAGTAAATCCCTTGCCTTCTGCTTTCCATATTTTATATAATTAAGCTATGTTTTGTCTTTATGCTTGTTCATGATAGATGAAAACCAATATTGACAAACATGAGTCAAAGGTTTGGCTATATTCTATAATTAAGGCTTATATCCAAATTATGGTTGATGAGGTTATCAAAGGAAATATGTATAATGATATTTTTAACTCTAAAACATGGAATTCCAGAAAGGATAGGCTGAATGTTGGGAACTCGGTTCCCTCAAGCTCGGCTAAGCAGCCTTTGTGCGGAAGTCAATCAACAAGATCCTCGATCTCGGATCTCGACCTGAACTTCACCAGGTCAGGCAGCGCAGCAGAAAATCAAAACGAAAAAGCACAAAACGGGAGAAAGAGAGAACAAGAACACAACCAGATTTAACGTGGGAAAACCTTCTTCAATGTAGAAGTAAAAACTCACGGGACCTAGTTCAGATCAAAAATCCACTATAAAAATAATGGTTACAAAGAATCAAATACACCAGTGTGGTGGTTAACTCAACCTCTCCAACAATGGTGAAAATCAAACTACCCTAGAGATGTTTCACTCAAACTCTCTCTAGAGATCTCTCAAATGCAAAGCATAAAGTTTTGCTCAAACAATCAAATAATTATCTCTCAAATTTTTCTCTCTCACTTCTTCTTGTAGATACAAGGTATGTTTTGATGATAACAAAGTGGCAACAACAAAAAGAGAAGAGCTTTGATCAAGAGCAAAAAGCACCAACCAATGTGGATACTGAAGATGTATGATGTAGTCACACAAGAAGAGTGATGTCATATTAAAGTGGCAAGATAATTGGATCAAAAGCAACAAGGAATAATTAGAAAAGAAACACTAAGATCAAAGACAACTAACCATGAACAACATCTAAGAGAAGCTCAATATCATAACTATGGTGAAAAATGATCAAAACCAACAAAGTGCCAAGCATTGTCATATTCAACAAGTCAACGCATCAAGTTCAAGAAAAGATCCAAGACACAAGACATGAAGCTAAGTCTAAAATCATATTTGGAATATATCTTTAGGACTTAGAATATATGTGAGGGTATATAGTAGATTGCATTGCATGAGCTCAAAGTTTTTCTCAAAGTAAACGTGTTTTTCAAATTGCATAATCATAATCTTTATATACTTGAAAGAAATTTGAAAAATCCAAGGAAGAGATCTTTGACATATTTTATAACTTCAAAACATATTTATCAAGTCAAGATCTTTCACAAAAAGTGGTTGGAAGCAAGCTAGAACACATTTGAACCAAAAATCTGTTGCTCAATTTAGCTGCTGCCTTCCATACAGCTTTTCGTATCTAAGATGATGGATTTGGATCTTGTGTTCTCATAAAAGTTGTAGATCTTTCTTTTATCTTTCCAACGAGACCAAGATCACATCAATCCAACAAGTAGAACTCAAGTTACGTCCAAAATACGAAACAGTGTTCTTGCTGTCAATAAAGTATTCGAATACCTGATGCAGTATTCGAGTACCTTATTAAGTATTCGAATACCACACAAAAAGTATTCGAATACTTGATGGGCAGAAGGCTTATAACTGCCATAAACAGGTATTCGAATACCACACGAAAAGTATTCGAATACTTGCTGGGCAGAAGGCCTATAACTGCCATAAACGGCTATAAATAAAGTATTCGAATACCACACGAAAAGTATTTGAATACTTACTGAGCAGAATGCATAAAAAGGTCATAAACGGCTAGTTTTCAATGGAAACACTATAAATACATTCCTTATGACCCTAAAACGAAGAGATCACCATTCCTACACATCTTAAGGATGATTTGAGAGCTTCTACACTATCATTTGCATATTCTTTCATATCTTTCAAAGATCAAACATATTTGAGCTCATATCTTGAAAATCCATATACCCATAGTGCTTCAAGTTGTATATCCACACTTTGAGAGTGTATATTCATTTCCTAATATTCCCCTTCTTGTATTCTTGAGTTGAAAGGGTTGTGAGACCCATTATTTGAGAGGTAGCCAAATACCTAAGTAAATTTGGAGTGAATTGTAAGGTTACCAAGTACCCGTAAACTTGGAGATTAAAAGGTATCCAAGAACCCGAAATCTTGGAAGATTGTAAAGGTTTGTCAGGCACCCGTGAAGCTTGACCATTAGTGAAAGAGTTGATCGAGCGACTTCAGTCTGGACGTAGGTCACAAGTGGTGGTGACCGAACCAGGATATAGTGTGTTAGCAATTCTCTAAACTCTAAACTCTTTATTTCTAGCACTTTAATTGCTTCTTTGATATCTTGTATGTGCTAGTATAAGTTTTATAATTGTGATATATTATATATTATGGATTGTCTGAATGTATTGATTAGCTTTTCACATATTAAAGTTTGCTTGAAATGATTATTTAGAAACTAGAATGAGGCTTTTGCGAAAATTTTGTAATACTCAATTTACCCCATTCTTGAGTATGGAAGCCACATTCCTAATAAGTGGTATCAGAGCCTAGTGCTCAGTTAGAGGTTTAACCACCTAGAGTTAAAAATCCTTGTTGGGGCTTCCAATATAATTTAATTTTAAATCAAAGAAAAAAATGCAAGGCTTTGAATGTGATAAACCACCATTCTTTGATGGTGAGGATTTTGAATATTGGGTAAAAAGAATGGAAGTTTTTGTTCAATCAATTCATCTTTATATGTGGCATGTTGTAGATGAAGGTTTTTCATTGAAAATAGAAGAATGCATGAATGATTTCAATAAAAGATGTTTTGTCTTCAATCTTGAGGCTATGCAAATGCTTAGAAAAAGTGTATATGATGATGCATATGCTAAGATTAAACATTGCATGAATGCTAAAGATATATGAGATACTCTTATTGCTATCTATCTTGTCAATGATGATTCTGTGCATAAAGATGCATATAGAGAGCAAGAAGAGAAAAATCCATTGCAAGAAGAAAAAGATGATGAATACACTCAAGAAGGGATCAAAAGTGATCAAAGAAGCTCAAAACATCTTTGTGACAATGATGACATTCAAGTTGAGGTAAATAATATAAACCTTGATCATAGTCCTTCACATGATAATTTGCAATGTGCGTATGATGATTTGAATGATAGCTTGTTGAACTTGAAAAATAAAAATTTGGCTTCTATACAAAGTATTTGCTTCATTGAAAATCAAATTCAATCTTTGAAAAATATATATGTTTTTCAAGAAGAGTACATATCCTTGAATTGTGAATCCTCAACCATTCTTAAAAATTACAATGATGTTGATAATCAAGTTGAGAAACTATCATCCAATCTTTCCATAATTGATAATCCTACAAGCTCATGTTCCATGTTTGAAAATGAAAATAATAGTGATACTTTTGTACAAGGAAAACCTATAAATGATTATGGAAATAATAGTTTGGACACTGATAATAGCAAGAAAGCCAAAAATTTGAAAGTTGAACTTGAAAAGAACAAGTTATCTTGCAAACACATTATATGTAATTATTGTGGTAAAGTAGGACATATTTCTCATTTGTGCTATCATAGAAGAAATTCTTGCAAGAGAAATAAGTTGGTTTAGGTTGTCAAAAGTTCTATAAATGTTATTCCTAACTCTCAAGGACCCAAGATGAAATGGGTACCAAAAAGTCCTCCTAGCATTTCGAGTGTGCAAAAAAGTATTCAAAATGATGGACAAAAAGGTCAGGAGAAAAAGGAATCGTCAAGGAAAATGCTTCCTAGGTCCAATGATGGAATTATCAATGAAAGAAGTAATGGAACTTCAGCCAAAGCTTCTCACATGCACAAGATAGAACCCAAAAGGTTCAAAATCCATAAAGAGAAGCAATGGATAAGAAAAAGTCTTCACTTGATTACAAAGGCTAAGGTATCAAATATCTTTACCTCTTATGCTTATTTACATGTGAATCCAATGAATATGAGGTATATATCCTTTAGGCCTTAGGTAATGGATAAGTTCATATGTTCTTGGTTTGAATGCTGAAAATTATGAATGACACGTGATTATATCTATAGTTGTTCACTTATATGTTGATTTCTAACATAGCTGAATTGTTTTACGCATATCTTGAGTTATAGAAACCGTTTTTAAGTGAAACCAGTGATCATTGAAAGCTATCTTGATAAAATTTAATTCTGGAAATTTTCATAATTTTTAGTCAAGTGTAATGCTCCCAGAAATCTCGTGAACGTGGCTGTTCTGTCATAAACTCTGTTTTTGACTAGTTTACTTAAAATGAGCATAACTTGAGCTATACAAATCCTTTGAGCATGAAACTAGTGGCATTACAAAGATAGCTTAATCAAGTTTAATACTGGAAATATTTAGAATTTTTGGATGTGTACATTGTTCCAGTAAATTCGTGATTGTGACTGTTTTGTTAAATACTCTATTTCTAATGCAGTGAATTTAACTGGTCATATCTTGAGCTACAGAACTTCGATTGAAATGATTTATATCTTGTTAGAAATCTTGAGATGTGTACTATAACATATCAAAATTTAGATTTTTAAGTACTGATGAATTCTCAATTTTAATTACAAGATTACGGGTTTATGAAAAAGAAACTATGAAAATGTTATTGACTTTGTGCTTAAATGTATCACATGCTTACTTGAAGATTAGGAAATTAAATATCTTTCTGTATTAATTGCTTGACATGTGCCAGATTCTTGAAACAAGAAAGATATGTGTAAAATGCTAATTCCATGATCTTTCAAGTGTTGGTTTTTGAAAAGAAATTGTATCTTTTGGATTGACATGTGATTATGTTTAGAATTGCTCATCTATAATAACATAACTTATATGATCATTACTTGCTTCAAAATGTCCCAATATATTTTGATGATGGTCATATATTTCTTGCTAATCTTGAATCATGTCTTGACTATGCTTAAATATATATTTTAAGATTCAAGAGCATATATGCTTCATTTATGTGTGAATACATATTTATGGTTGATAATATGATAAATGACTTATGTTGTACATCAATCTAATTTATGCTTGGAGATGTGCTTAAATGATATTTGTTGCTAACCTTTGATTTGAAAAGCTTGAAGAGTTGTAGATCTTTCTTTTATCTTTCCAACGAGACCAAGATCACATCAATCTGACAAGTATAACTCAAGTTATGTCACAAATACGAAACAATGTTCTTGCTGTCAATAAAGTATTCGAATACCTGATGCAGTATTCGAATACCTTATTAAGTATTCTAATACCACACGAAAAGTATTCGAATACTTGCTGGGCAGAAGGCCTATAACGGCCATAAACGGCTATAAATGAAGTATTCGAATACCACACGAAAAGTATTCGAATACTTACTGGGCAGAATGCATAAAATGGTCATAAACAACTATAAACGACTAGTTTTCAATGGAAACACTATAAATACATTCCTTATGACCCTAAAACGAAGAGATCACCATTCCTACACATCTTAAGGATGATTTGAGAGCTTCTACACTATCATTTGCATATTCTTTCATATCTTTCAAAGATCAAACATATTTGAGCTCATATCTTAAAAATCCATATACCCATAGTGCTTCAAGTTGTATATCCACACTTTGAGAGTGTATATTCATTTCCTAATATCCCCCTTCTTGTATTCTTGAGTTGAAAGGGTTGTGAGACCCATTATTTGAGAGGTAGCCAAATACCTAAGTAAATTTGGAGTGAATTGTAAGGTTACCAAGTACCCGTAAACTTGGAGATTGAAAGGTATCCAAGAACCCGAAATCTTGGAAGATTGTAAAGGTTTGTCAGGCACCCGTGAAGCTTGACCATTAGTGAAAGAGTTGATCGAGCGACTTCAGTCTGGACGTAGGTCACAAGTGGTGGTGACCGAACCAGGATATATTGTGTTAGCAATTCTCTAAACTCTAAACTCTTTATTTCTAGCACTTTAATTGCTTCTTTGATATCTTGTATGTGCTAGTATAAGTTTTATAATTGTGATATATTATATATTATGGATTGTCTGAATGTATTGATTAGCTTTTCACATATTAAAGTTTGCTTGAAATGATTATTTAGAAATTAGAAGGGGGCTTTTGCGAAAATTTTGTAATACTCAATTCACCCCCCTCTTGAGTATGAAAGCCACATTCCTAACACTTCTAACCTAGCCTCCACCCTCAACTTATGAATATATAGAGGAGGTGGAATTTAGGGTTTAAGGTTTAGGTTTTTTGAGAAACCCATCAAATGGGCTTGGGCTTAGCATTGAAGGAGGAAGCCCAACACTGAATTCCACAGCTAATCATTCGTTTAATGTCAAGAAAATCAAACAAAAGTTCAATAGACTACGATCTAAGCATTGTGAGTTCTCTCTTTACTCTTGCAACACATTGAATTTGGTTAGGATGTAAAAACCAACACTATTATTACTAGTGAAGAAGTATGACAATCATACATTCGAGTTTGAGTTATGATTTTATTTAATTATCAACATTTTTAAGTGTAATTTGACTATTTTTAAAAATGGTTTTAGGCACATTCGGAGGCTACTCAAATTCAAAAGAAAGGATGTGAATATTACAAGTTATTGGAAATCATATTCAATAGAAGTATTTCAACCAAAGTACTTCATCCTTCATCTACCCAAGACCCACCAAATAGAGATGAAGAACAAGAGATTGAAAATCAATACCTTAATAATAGGGTTCATGTAGATCTTGATGGTGATAGTTCAAATGATGACATACAAATAATTGAGCACAACACACATAGGAGAAAGCTCAAAATTCAAGTAAGAGAGTGCAAGTCATACAAAGAGTCTAAAATATTTCAAATGGGAGATGCACTTCAAGCATGAGTCAAAGCATCTAAAGCAAGAGCAGAAAAGTCTTTAGCTAGGGTTGAAAAATATAGGGCCACTTCTTCAGTTGACTATTCTATTACAAAGTGTGTGACTGCCCTTGGTGAGATTAAAGATGTTGCAAATGACATCTACATGAAAGTTTTGCAAAATTTATGGAACCTAATTGGAGGGAAGTGTTTCTTACTATGTCTATTGATAGGAGAAAGACGTGACTAGATAGACTTGATTGAGAACCTTTGCATGTGCGATTTATGTATTTTTGGTTGGGTCATATTATGCTGTAGTTTGCTACAACTTAAGTTTTAATTTTGGTGCTGCAATGTGGCTTTAGAGTTTATTTTGCAACTTTAGTATTGATCAGATTCACTTTGCTGTGACTACATCTTTTGTTTTATTAAAACTTTGGTCTGATCAGTTTTGTTAATGTGGATATAGATATGTTTATTTTGGTAGATGTAAATGCAAAGGAACACATATGTGAACAACTTTACTTTTGATATATTATTGAATATTGTGATGATTATATTTTTTGATAATGTTTTTATATGAGAAATAGGATAATCATTAAGTTAGAGACACCATATGATACTTTTTATGTGTAAATTTAATTGTTAAATTGTGTAACCAGATCACCTTTTTTTTCATTTCTGGTTTTACTTTCCACTATTTAGTAGTACAACTTAATTATCAAATCTTCTTATTTTCTAACTTTAGTTGAAAGGTATTGGATTTAGCAATCTGCCTTGAGTGTAAAACTAATGAATATAAGACTTTCAAGTGTTGCAAACTGAGAGCATTTGGATGCTTATAAACTTTTTTACTATGTTAAAAATGTAACATATGGTTAATCATATTCATTCATGTCATTGGAATACAAAGTAAAATATTATTAAATTAGATATGAATAGAAATTCTGACAGAGTAGACATATAAGTATTTTGACTCGAAAAGGAAGACATGAAATGATTTCAAGTGGATAATAACCGCACACATAATAAGTTTATTCTATTTTTATTTTGTTTTTATGTTTAATAAGTCAATAGCATGATAATTAACTTTCATTTGATTAAAAATATTAAAATAATATTTTTAATTTTATTTTTATTAATTTGTAATGTGATTTACTTTAATCTTAAAAATAATTATAATGTGATTTGTTATGGTGTTAAAAATATATTTTATTGTTTACCCAAAATATATATTTTATTAAAATATATTTAAAATTTTACATATGGTTAAAAAAATTATAAAATGAAGTTGAAAATAAAAAAATAGTAATCAAACGAGTTTTTTTTTTAACTTTGAAAATCTGTTTTTAAAATAAATTTACCAAGCAAATTTTTCTGTTTTTTAAATTTTAAAACTCTTTTAAAAAATAATTTTATCAAATAATTTTTTTTTTCTTCTTTTATTTTTAAAAACAGTTCTTATAAACTACTCTACAAAATAGTTTTGAAAACAATAAATTAATTATATTTTATTTTTAATTTTTTTTATAAAATAATTAATGAAATTTGTGTTTTCTGTCTTTTTTGTTTTGTTTTAAAAGTTAAAAATATAAACACAAAACAAAAACAACTCATACATATTCTCTAAATTTGATTTTAAAAGTAAAAAAAATAGTTACAATTTTTAGAATTATTTTTTACAAAATATGTCTTATCAAACATATTTTTATTTTTTATATTTTTGTTCTGAAAATTAAAAAATTATTTTTAAAAACAGTATTCAAATATGACCAAATAGGTCCAAAATCTTTACTCTCAATGGCCCAATGGACTAATTTAGTAATGGCGTATATATCAGTGTTTTAAAATTTCACCCCGTCCCTCGGGTTGACCCGAGTCAACCCTGACCCCTCCCCTTTGAGGGTTGAGGTCACAAAGTTGGACCCTATATGCATATCGATTCCTCCGACCCCCAAACCCCGACTGCGTGTCAGTGACTCCCGAGTTAGAGGGGTCAAAGGGGGTCGGTCACTGCATGTCTTTTTATAAAAAAATTTCCCATGAAACAACATCGTTTTATTAAAAAAATAAATAAAAATGCTTGCAAACCTAAATCTAATCGTTCTCTTCTCTCCCAGCGACCGAGACGTCTTCAATCTTCACTTTGCTGTCGTGAATCTTCTAGAAAAGGTAAGAATTTTACCCATTCAAATGAAATCCTTACGGTCGTCGATGGAAAATAAAAACTCATTCTTACTTATTTTAAACTTTTCTTTGTCAGAGACCTTATAAAAAGAGACAAAATCGGGTCAGCGTAGTGACCCCATTAAAATATGAATTTTGTACTTTGGTATCTTATACTTTAATTAGGTTGTGTAGTATTGATTTGTGGTTGTAATTGGTGAATTATGTTAAGTATATTTTGAATCTTTGATGATTGGTGGTTTGTTTTTTAATATTTTCATATAGGGTATATATATTTATGTTTTTTTAATATTTAAAATTAGGTCAGCGTAGTGACCCTGTGACCCCCCGGTTTAACCAATGACCCCTGACCTCGATTAGGTCGATTGCCAGGCCGGATTTTTAAACATTGGTATATATTGTTTTTGTTTAATATGTTGTATATTATTATTAGGGATCTATTTATTTTATGTTGCATAAGATAATTATCTTATGCAATAGACACAAGATAGTGGGGTCCACTTTTTATCCACTTTTTATTTAAAAAAAAAAAGTAGTGGACCTAACTACATTATCTCTATTGTATAAGATAATTATCTTGTGTAATATAAGATAATTATTTCTCATATTATTATTATTGTTATGGTCGTATCTATAATACATTACTAGTGATAATATACCATATTAAACAAATCCATATGTTATTATAGATAATAAATAGGTTGTCTACCAAAAAAAATAAAATAATAATAAATAGGCTTTATTAGAAAAATTATATGTATTTGACTATAAATAGACGAAATATTTTTCATAAATACTAGACTAAATTTATGGTCATTTATAAAGCACCTTAATTTATGTACTTGTACATGAAGAAAATCTTTAATTTATACAACCCAATCTACTAATCTATTAATGACGTATATATTGTTTTTGTGCAGTATATATTATAATTATTGCTATTATAATATTTTCGCCATATTCATACTACATTATCGATGACAGCATAATCGAATGTAACCCAATGACAGTATTGAACAATCAATAGTCTAATAAGGATAATAGATTACTATCAGTAGTCTAATATAGATATAAACACACACACACACACAAAATATTTTTCATAAATATTAGGCTTTAATTTATGATCATTTATAAAAGGCTCTTAATTTATGTACACGAGTACACGATGATAAAGAAAAATACTTAAACAAAATGTTTAATTCTGCACGACCGTCTCTTCTAACTTATTAATGGCGTATGTATAGTTTGTGTGCAGTCTATAACTCTATAATATGTAGCAAACTATGATAATAATTATTATTTTGGCTGTATTTATAGTTCATTAATGATGATATCATAATCACATTTAACTCAATTGCCAGTTATACCGTATTGAACGCCGTCCTGACGAAAATATCCCTGCTGAAACGCGTATCCAAATTTTCCAAAATACAAAACCATGGGCAGAAGCGTAATATCAACTCGGTCCAATTCATTGCCGATCAAAAACACCGGTGTTCCTCGCCCACCTTGGCTTCGTATGAACTTGGATTTGGAGCTCGAAGCAAAATCAAACTCCAACACACCCTTCAATTCTTCTCTCAATTCTCACAGCTATTCCATAAATCAATGACACCATTGCAAGATTCGAGGTATATATGTTTGTATTAAATTTTTTGAGCTTGCTGTTATTTCCTTCATTTTTTATTTATTTATTTATTTACCTTCTAGGGTTTTGATTTTGGAATTCGTAATGCTTTTCCGCGTTATTAAGGTAGTTCGTGATTTCAAATTTTATCATTTTTTTGTATTGATTGAATCCTTAGGGTTTCTTCATGTAATTATTTCTATCTGTCTGTGTTTTGTTTTTAGCTTTTTTTTATTGAACTTTCGAACGAACTGAGTTTGAGGCAGTAGAGCGGAAAGTGTATATGCATGCATGGAGTAGCCAGAACATTTGCAACATAAGTTATGTTGTTAATAGACACATGTTTCTATTTTATTTTATATTATTTAATTTTTTTGGCTTTTTATGAGAATATTTTTATATACTGAAATTTAACATAAAAAAAAAGCATGCTTGGAGTTCAGAGAGCATAGGATTTTTTTTTTTTTTTTTTTACAGCAAGTCCATTCCCTGTATATTGGCTGATCATGCATTGAACTGAGGAAGTAAACATAGGAGCAAGAGTAGGCTGATGTGAGTTTGGGAAGGAAAATTGGTAAATAATGGTGTGCATCTGTTGTTACTGGCTTACAAATTGAGGGAGTATAGTTTCAATGTTTTCTAATTGAAAGAAACAGTAGTTATCTCTAAGGTTGATTAACTGTTTGTGTTAGGAATATGATAATGAAATCTAGTTAATGGGTTCAAGATTGGCGTTTGAAGTCCTGACGATAAGTTGTAGTAATTGGTGTTTGAAGTTGTGACTGTAAGTTTTTGTAGTAATTGGTGTTTGAAGTTGTGACTGTAAGTTTTTGTAGTATTTGGGTTTGAAATTGAGAGAGTAAGTTGTTATAGTAATTGGTTTGCATAAAGCATTTGTCTACTGAATTACATTTCTATATGTGATCATTACTAAATTAGGCTTGATGATGTTCAATCATACTGACTTGAGTATGACAAGTTTGGTTGTGTATGAATTTGATCTATGGTCACAATCAATGTGACTTGTTTGGGATTTGAGATGAAATTGCTTGTCAGTAGAGGACATTGTTGACTTAGGTAGAATTGGCAACATTCTCAGACATGGTGAATCCCACATATTTCTATTTTCAGATGAGTGTGGCCCAGAGGTCATACCGTCATAGCATCAAGTTTTTTTTTCATTCAATAATCTGCCATTTCAAAAAATATCTACATTTATATCAAAAGGGTGTCTAGTAGCAGTTATTGTCATTAAGACTAAAGATAAATATGCTACATCTAATAATTTTTTCCCCCTATTCTTGCTTCATTAAATTGTAACTGAGATAGTTAGTTGAAGTCATTCTCAGGTATATTTTATTAAAATGAGATTTTGTCCTGGAAACTAAGTTTGAAATTGAGGTGGTACACTATACACCGAGCTGATAGATTTGTGATATAAGAATGAGGGTGGATCCTATATAGAGCAGAATGGGAAGGCATATATAATGTAATTTTATCCAATTGTTTCATGAGGTCTTCAAGTAAAATGGTGCTAAAGATTAAAGATAATACTTTACCATGGAACATTTTACTTTTGCATTTTTTGTGAGCATATATTTTACTAAGCTTTTTATAAAAATGCTGGTGCTAATATATATGTGTGTGTGTGTGTGTCTATATATATATATATATATATATATATATATAGGGGTAGGATATTCTTACACCGGTGTAAGAGTTAGAAGTCTTACACTCAATCTTGACCATTGATCCACTTGTATCCAATGACTTACATTACTAAAAAATTAGAGCTCTTAGATATAAGTGGGATCAACGGATAAGATTGAGAGTGTAACTTACACTGGTGTAAAATGATCCTGACCCATATATATATATATATTTTAATTTATATATATATATATATATATATATATATTAATTTTCTTTACTTCTCTGCATTTAGAGATTTTTGTGCACTTGTTTCTGTCATATGTGGAAATAATTAGTATACATGCCATTGAGTTATTCAGAATAATTCTTTATGCTCGTTACAAATTCCTTAGCTTTTGATAAATTTGAAAACTTGTGTTCGTTATATGAATTTCGGGTGCCTTTAAGCATGAATCCTAATTTGCAATCCCAAGCTTTGTACATAGTGTGCACATAAATATCTCTATATCACAGCCAATAGAATTTGATTTTTCTGTGTTATTACTTTGATCATTTCAGGTGCATCGACCAATTGTTCCCTTGCAATTTAGATTTGCCCTTTATGTGCTATTTAGATTTGTCATGCACTACTCTTTGTTCTGTATTTTTGACTCAAAGGATGTGTGGGAATTAGTGCAATGGCAACATCCACCAAGTTTGATCTATCTTCCAGCAGCCCAGATAGACCATTGTACACTGGGCAGCGTGGATCCCACATAGGTTTTTCATTAGATAGATCAGGTAGCTTTCGTGAAAGCGTGGAAAATCCAATTCTGTCGACCCTTCCAAACATGTCAAGAAGCAGTTCTTCAGCAACACAAGGGGATTTGTTGAACTTCTTCAATGGCGTGCGTTTTGATCCAAAGTTGATGGCTCCAGACCACAAGTCTAATCGTCAAACGGATTATAAACGGCATGTCAGTGCTGTTCTTGGAATTTCACCTGATGAATCTCCATCTACTTCTGCAAAAGGCAAGCAGTTGCCATCCCCAGTACCAGAAGATATCAAACGACTCAGGGATGGTTTACACGCAAGCTTTACACGGGCAAGGTAGTTCTTTCTTTGTTTTGCTACTTGCATTAAAGTTAGAGCTGCTTAATAACACTGAATAATTCAACAGGGAACGTGCTGAAATGTTCAGTAAAGCCTTATTTAGATTTAACAGAGTTTTCCAAAGTATAACTACTTCAAAGAAGAGATCTCGTGCGGAAACTTTTTCTAATGACCGTTCTAGTTTCACGTTAAGTGATCGGTCAGTCTTAGGGCCAAGCATAGGTAAAGTTGGAGTTCAAGGTCATGCTGTCACAGGTGGTTTCGAACATGAGCAGCAAAAGTTGGAAGAAAGAACCAAAAATATTGTTCCAAACAAGCGCACTAGAACTTCTTTGGCTGATGTAAGGGTATGTGTCTTTGTTTTCTTTGCTTGTTTGTTTGCTAGTATCAGCACAATATTCCTCTTCCTTTTATGCCTCCTATTGTTACATATTCAGTTTCTTGCTGTTCTCAAGTAAATACTACATGTTTATTAATAGCATATAACTAAATATACATCCCTAATCGTAAATTTCAAAGTGTTTGTTATATCTTTGTGTGACATGGAAGCCTGTTTCAAGTTTGCCTTTGCAAAATTTGCCTTCTAGAACATTTGCCCTTGGTTTTCTGGTGGAGATACCCCTTTTTGTGTAATTGTTAGAGAATAATATAAGCCATTAAAAAGACCATCACCCAATGCCTTAAGGTTTTGGGTTGAAATGGTTCTTTACATAGTATCAGAGCTTCAGTGACCATAAGGCCATGAGTTCGATCCTCACCGTCCCCCACTTTCAAGTGGAATTAAATAAGCACAAGGTAAAACAAAAAAAAAATTGGGCCTGTGCAATATCCACGCTTTAAGCCCAAAGAGCTCTTGCGTGAGGAGGTGTGTTAGAGAATAATATGAACCACTAAAAAGACCATCACCCAATGCCTTAAGGTTTTGGGTTGAAGTGGTTCTTTACGGTAATCTATTATGAAATTCTTCTGTATATATGTTTATTATGTAAAAATGTGTTCCACCCATAAGCTTGTAGGTATGTCTTTCGTTAACTCCCCCAAGTTTTTTATGCGTGTCTCGTTGCTTTTAAGAAAATGCCAAATTACAGAATACTCTGTTTTTTTTTTTAACAGTTTTCTAGTCTAATAAGGCATATGTGCATGTCTTGTGGCTTTACAACTTTGTTCTTTTCTTTTCATGGAGAGTCAGATTAACTTGGTATGCTATAAAATCTGTTGAGCTAAACTGACTTGGGTTTGATATATTCTAGATGGATGTGCGGCCTAATTCTTCTGTCAGGCCATCTGGGACTGTAGATAAAGATAAAGAAATGCTTCGGATTTCCAATAGTGGTGCAGTTCAGGGCGAGGAACGAGTTTTACCGATTGGAGTTGATGGTTGGGAGAAGTCAAAAATGAAAAAGAAGCGTTCTGGCACCAAACCAGATGGGTCTCCAAGTTCAGCATTGACAAAACCTGTTAACATTTTCCAAGAAACTAAACAAGGAATGCAACAAAGATTAGCTACTGATGCTCGGTCAAAATTGAGTAATGATTCTCATGCTTTCAGGTATGAATGTATTTGTATGCATTTATATTGTTTTACACATATAATTAGCTCGTGTATGCTCTCTTGCTTCCATATAATAAAGTATTAGTTAGCAAAATGATAAATAAATGAATTAGTGGTCGTTATATCTAAAAATAAAATGGGAAACAAAAAAGAAGTAGAAGCTTTGAAAATTTAAGGAAATAATGACACCCATATACATGGGGAATATCTACTTATTACTTTTTCCATTATTTATTTATGTAGCAAAAAATTTATGCCTCATTATCCTTGTAAAGATTATCATTTACTTTGGAACTTAACTCTTGAGTGGAGAGCTTCAGTGATTGTTCTCAGGGTTGAAGTTCATGGCTAAATTTCATTGCAGGACATGCTCAAGTATTGCCTTATTGTGAATTTACTAATCAAATGTAACTACTGATTAAACCTTTGTTCCTCATGTCTTATTTATTCAATGCCAATATTTAGATTAAATAACAAGGGTGTGATTAGTGGGATTTCATGGGGAGTTGTGTCTTTTTAAACAAAGGTATGATTAGTTAAACATTTCAAACAACTATTTTTGTTAAAAATTTGTGGTTGCGTAACAATGTTTTTATTCATTTACTGTAAATTTACATTGTATTTTGCAAATATAAATTTTAAATATGTTTCTCCAGTATCATTATTACATATTAGCAATTTATTACTGGCGCTATGCTCATCTAATGCTAGATAATAAGATGCCAAATTGCGGAATTACTTGACATTATAAGAATAACCTATTATGTGTTAGGATAGGTACAACCCCCTTGTTCTACCAATGGTAATTTGTTGAATTCTCTGCCTTTTACGTTCATAATGCAAGAATGGAAGAATGTCAGAAAATAAATGAGAGAGCCGTTGGGGGTTTTCTCTTTATATAGTGGTAATGGTTTCAAACCCATCTGTGGCTGAAGTAAAAAGAAAATATTGTTCTGAGAGATTTTGTTAAGTTCTCTCTGATTTTAAAGATCTTTGATGGAAGATACCATGTAACAAGTTTTTTTTTTAATTCCTGTTGATTATCTTTCTACAATATAGGCTGTAAATATAATACTTTCATGTATCTTTGTTCAGGCCGGGGGTTTCTAATGGAACTGTGGGAGCTGGAAAATTAGATGGCATCTCTCAACAAACTGGGTTGGGCATACGTGTCTCTACCCCTAGAAGTGACCTAGATAATAATTCTGCCGTCAATAATAGGCGGGATCGTCCTCTTAATTCTGAGAAGGAAAGGGTAAACTTCAGAGCGATTAATAAGTAAGCACATTGCGGTGCTCAGTTCTTATTATGATTTGTTGCTTTTGAAAAGATAGTTCTCTTTTATCTTCGGCCACCTTGTTTTTTCTTCATGGTGCTTTCTCCTTGATTTCTTGTTTTGAAATTTGCTCCATTTCCATATGTTATGGATCCTTGTGAATTATGATTAGTATTCAAAGCTCTCTTCTTCATTATGATATGCGTTCCGAAAATGATTAGACGTTTTGGGATAAGCAACTGCTTTAGAACAAGATTAGTTATTTGGCTTCCATATGGTGAAAAGCACACGGTCTTTTTAAAGGGATACCCCTTACATATATGTTGAGGGATTGGGTAGCTTTAGTACGTTGATGTTTATTATTCCTTGTTTTTTGCTTTTACTTTCTCCTTTTTTAAGGATGATTTCTTACTCTCCTTTCCCTTTGTATAATTTTTTTTTTTTGTCTTAATAAATTTATTTATTTTATTGAAAAAAGTATTCTGTAATTGATTTAGTCTCTACATTTGTTTTATACTCAGGGCAACTATACGTGATGAATTTAATTCAGCTAGCCCAAATTCAAGTGCAAGAATGAAGACTTCTATTCGGGCACCACGATCAGGTTCAGGAGTTGCCCCCAAGTTGTCGCCAGTTGTCAATAGATCAGCTGTTCCTGATGATTGGGAGCTGTCTCATTGTTCCACCAAGCCCCCTGCCAGTGTTGGGACTAACAATCGCAAACGTGTGGCATCGGCACGATCATCCTCCCCACCTGTTGTCCACTGGCAGAGGCCTCAAAAGAGCTCACGCACTTCCAGAAGAACAAATTTTGTGCCCATTGTTTCAAGTAATGATGATTCCCCTGCTTTGGATTCTGTATCAGATGTGACTGGTAATGATCTTGGTTTGGGATTTGCCAGACGTTTGGCTGGCAGTTCTCCTCAGCAAATTAAATTAAAAGTTGATTCTTTATCTTCAGCTGCCTTATCTGAAAGTGAAGAGTCAGGGGTGGCTGAGATTAAACCTAAACAGAAAGGCAGGAAACCAGAAGAGATAGAACGGAAAGCTGGACAAAATGTTCAAAAGGTTTCTAACGTGGTTCTTCCAACAAGAAAAAATAAGCTTTTCTCTGGGGAAGAACATGGAGATGGTGTCCGGAGGCAAGGGAGGACAGGACGCAGTTTTTCTGCCACAAGGTCGCTGATGCCAATGACATCTGAGAAGCTTGGAAATATAGGGACTGTAAAGCAACTTAGAAGTTCAAGACTAGGATTTGAGAAGAGTGAAAAGTTAAAATCCTTCTATCTAAATGTGTTATGTTGTTTAACAGGTTGTTTGGGCTTACAGATTAAAATCTTACATTTCTGTGAAATCCATGCAGCAAGGCAGGTCGTCCACCAACCAGGAAACTTTCTGATCGTAAGGCATATGTGCGTCAAAGGCATACAGCTATTAGTGCATCAGCAGATTTTCTTGGTACTTGTTTAAGCTTCTGGAAATGAATAATGAACTCAACTTTTCATATCTAATACAAAAAAAATCATTATTCGCTTTTGCTTTCGTTGGTTTAGTTGGGTCAGAAGATGGACATGAAGAGCTACTGGCTGCTGTAAAGGGTGTTATCAACTCTAGTATGAACCTTTCTAAATACTATTTAAATGTGTAGCCTAAATAATTTTTATCTGATGGAGTAGTTCTGAATTTTCTTATTACTTCAGCTTGTGCCTTTTCCTCCCAATTCTGGAGGCAGATGGAGCCTTTCTTTGGTTTGATAACTGAGGAAGATCTTGCTTACTGGAAACAAAAGGTACTGATCCTTACCTTATTAGTTATTATGGGTAAACTATTTTTGCTATTTTTTTAGGAGTTTGTGTTGGATAAATGTTCAGCACGAATCTTGCTAAACTTATTTCAAGTCATGGCGCTTTCGTATGCAAGAAAAAGTGGAAGAATGCTTCAGATTTGTGTTGGTGTTAATAATATTACCAACTCCACAAAATGTGCCCGTTCTCTAAGCATATCATGCATGAGAAGTAATTTTTTAAAGGAAGATAATAACAATGTTTTGTTATTGCTTCTTGTAGGTTAATTTATACTTGCATCTTTTCTTAGTTTTATTGGATTCAATGATATGTCTGATATACATCACAACTAATATTTTGCAAGTTTGCACTAGAAGAAATGCTCTAGTTTGCATTTTGGTTTACACATATATTTGCTGTTAGAAATATTATCTAGCAGAAGAAATGCAGCCCAACCATTGATGATTGTAGTTGGATATGATATTGACATGAAGAAACGTAAAAACGATTTCTGTATACATCCAAGGTTCTTTGTTAATTCTGAGCTTGTTCAGATAGGCACAATGCAGTGCTATTTGCTGTTTATGTATCCTAAGGCTGATTGATTTTATTTGGGAAGATGGTGGCTGTGTTTCAATTTTGCCATTGGAAGTTTCTAGCTGTTAGTAATTTAAGCATCAAATTTCATTAAATTTATAGCACTGGTGCGACCTTTGGTTGATTATTCCAAAGTTAGGATTTATTGTTTTTACTATACATGTTACTTATATTGTGATGCTGTATAGAACTTAGCCATTGTATTATTTGTTATATTATGTTTATTTCTTATATCTATTTTTTTTTGAAGTTTCAACATCAAAATTAACTTTATCCCGAACTAGTTGAGGACTTATGGTTGACCCTATTTTGTATAGTTTGATATATATATATATATATATATATATATATATATTATAAGAAAAGGTGAAAGAGACTGAAAAAATATACTGTATTATTGTTGATTGTATTCTGTAACACAAGGGTCTGCCGTATATAACAGAAAAAGAAAACAAATGGGATCTGTAATCTACCTTGTACGTTGCAATAGCAACAAAACAAAATAACAGATTTTGTAACTAACAACTCACTTAGATTCCAATTATACCCTGCATCCCTAATACTCCCCCAAAGATGGAGAGTGTATGTTGATTACTCCCATCTTGTTGAGTAGCTATGAAAACTGAGTTGGGTATAATGGTTTAGTCAGGAGATCTGCAAGTTGGTTTTGAGATTAAACATGTAGTGTCCTGATCTTTCCATTAAGAAATTTCTCTCTTATCAAGTGGCAATCAATCTCTATATGTTTTGTCGCTCATGAAAGACAGAATTCTCAGCAATTGCATGGCTGCTTCATTATCACAAAACAGCAACGCTGGATCATCATGCTTGACAGAAAAATCCTGCAAAAGAGAACATAACCAGACCAATTCACAAGTAGCATTAGTCATTGCTCTATATTCTACTTCTGCTGATGATCTAGAAACTGTATGCAGCTTCTTTGATTTCCAGGACACTAGATAATTTGCAATGTAGATACAGAAACCAGTAATAGACCTCCTAGTGTCTGGGCATGAAGCCCAATCAGAATCAGCAGAGGCTTTTAATTGTATATGTCCACTTGCCACTGGATGAGTAAAACACTCCTTGTCCTACACTATCTTTACACACTGCAGGAGTCTGTTTACTGCATGTGTGGTTTTCTGGGCTCAGCAAGGAATTGCCTAAGTTTATTCACAGAATAACACAAATCAGGCCTGAATATAATAGCCTTCAATTAAGTGCCTATATGGTGTTGGATCATCTAATAAATCACCATCATCTTGTGTGAGCTTTACATTAGCATCCATAGGACTGGTTTTTGGTTTGCACCCTAAAAGACCCGCATATATACGGATTTGTAAAGCATATCCCCTCTGACTTATGGATATCCCTTGTGTTGAACGAGCTACTTCAATATCAAGAAAATATTTCAAATCACCATGATCTTTCGATTCGAAGTGACTGTCCAAGAAGGACTTAAGCTGTTCAATGTTAGGGATGTCATTTCTGGCAATGACTATATCATCTACATAGTCAACAACAGATTGTTTAAAACCAGAAGATATTATAGCAGTGGAAAACTTGGAAAACCTTTGACATGATGCTTTTCTCAAACCATAAAGGGACTTATGGAGTTTACAAATAGTGTTGGATGGTAAAGGCTCCCCCTCAAGGCGATACCTAGAAGGGAGACATGAAGACCTCTACATTAAGGTCACTGTGTAGAAAAACATTATTAATATCAAGATGTGTGAAGGACCATCCAAAGACATCTGCTAAAGTCAGCAAAACACAAAAATAGTAATTTTAGCCATGGGAAAAAATGTGTCAAAATAATCTATGCCTTCCTGTTATAAAATCTTTGGCCACTAATCGAGCTTTATATTGTTTCAAAGAATCATCAACAAGAAATTTGAGCTTAATAGACCCATTTGCACCCAATTGCCCACTTTTTAGGAAGAAGGGGAACCAAAAACCAAGTGTTATTAGGGTCTAAAGCTTGGAGCTCTTAATGCACGGCGTTATGCCAATGAGGGTCTAGAACAGCCTGGTTAAAAGAAGAGGGCTCAATGTGTGAAGAGATTGAGAGGATAAAAGCCTTATAAGAGGAGGAAAGGCGGTGGTAAGACAAAACATTTTAAACAAGACGCTGAGTAGAAGAGGATGAACTATAACAGTAGTAGTCATAGAGATAGACAAGGGGCTTAGAGACATGGGCACGGTGGGATTGAGGTGGAGAGACACCGAAGACAAAATGATCAATTGGAGGATGAGTAGGCAGAACTACGGATCAGCGAACGGAGTAGATGTAATAGAGGAAGGGAGAGTGAGGAAAAGAAAAATATGCTCATGGAAGATGACATCACAGGAGATGAAAACTCTATTGATGGCCAAATCAAGAAGCTTGTAGGCTTTGTAGGCAGCAAGGTGGATAACCAAGGAAAACCACAAGTGTGGCCCGAGGGAAAAATTTATGGCATGTACAAGGGAGAGTTGAAGCATAACATAGGCACCCAAAGGCATGAAGATGGGAATAGGAAGGGGTTTTGCCCCAAAGTACCTCAAAAAGGGATTTAAGAGAAAGAAGATGGTAACTGATTAATGGGATAGGCCGAAGTAAGGACATGATCAGACCAATAAGCAAGGGGAATGTTGGATTGGAAATGTAGAGACCAAGTCACATTAAGTATATGCTGGTATTTACACTCAACCACATAATTTTGCTGGGGTCAATCCACACACAAATGGTATCGGGTGACACCTTTTTGACTAAAGAAAATAGAGAAATTAAACTCAAGGGCATTGTCTAAGCGAACAGATTTAATTGCATGATTAAATTGGGTGGAAACAATATTGTAAAAATCAAGGAAAATAGAAACAATCTCAGACTTATTGCATAAATAAAACCAGGTGTAATGAGAGCAATCATCAACAATTGTTAAAAAATAGCAATAACTCAACTCAACAGACATTATTAGAAATGAAAGGTAATCATTTTTGTTTGGAAAATGGACAAACATTATATGGGGATAAATCATCAGAAACACAAGATAAATCCAATTGTAATTTTAAACATTGCAACCTATGGGGAGAGGGATGTTCGAGATGAACATACTAGAAGGTGGATGAAGCAAGTGAAACACTGACAAGCAAGAGGTGCAACCAAGTTCAAAACATAAAAATTGTCGGAGCGGCTACTCGTCTTAGTCATTAGGCCCCTGGTACAATCCTGTAAGAAGCAAGAATCAGAAAAAAAAAACAGAAATATTAAGGGAATTAATGAGGGCACTAATTGACAATAAATTGTAATGAAAATTGGGAACAAACAAAACATAAGGCAAGACGTACTTAGCAGGAAGTAGTACTGAGCCTACTTGAGAAACAGGAACAATAGAGCCATTAGGAAGGGAACTGAAGGAATTAGAGATGGGAAAAAAAGAAATAAAATGATGAAGGTCACATCACATATTATGTGTGGTGTCGTCTGTGTCTAAGATCCAAGAATGAGACGGTAACAAGAGAAAGGAGAAACAAGTGGAGAAGGAACACTTGCTAGAAAATTGAGCGGCGGAGGAGATCGACGGAGATGCAGGGAATTCAAAAACTGTGGGAGGAGAGGAGGGATTGCTATTGAAGGGAAATGAGAATAAATTAGGGCAATAATATGAGAGATTTGGTTCGGGTTAAGAGAGGAGGCCAAACTAGGTTCAAACCGGGTAAAATATAGGAATTGGGTGAGGTGGAGTTTGGAGCTTAAGAGGCCGTGGAATTATGGGCTTGTGGGTTGAGGCGGTTTGGACTGAGGCCTGTATCCAGATAGGTATCCATGAAGCTTATAACACCTGTTGATGGTGTGCCTTAGGATGGAGCAATGGGTACAGAAAGGGTAATCCCGTCGTGGCTTGCCGGTAGTAGAGGTGGCATTGCCAGTCAGAGCAAGAGAAATGTTAGGAAGGAGACTAGTGTTGATGCTGCATTGGCGTTCGTCCTGAACAACGAGGGAGAACACCTTAGTGAGAGGAGGAAGAGGGTCCATGAACAAGATCTGTGCACGTGTGGAAGCGAATGAATCATTGAGACCCATGAGAAATGGGAGTGAATATTCTTGCTCCTAATATTGCAACCAAGACTTTAATCCACCATAGAACAAAATGGGCTGAAACTCTCGGAGCTCATACTAGTAGATTTTCAAGGGAGTATAATATGTGTTGACATCTAAAGAACCTTGGTGAAGAGAAATGATATGATGTTTTTGCTGAAAGATCCTCGAACTATTGCCTTGTTGGAAACGCTCCTTGTGATTGAGCCAGATCCCAAAGTAGTAGGGATGTACGGAAGGCTGTCTGCAATCTCGTGAGTGATGGAGTTGAGAAGCTGGGAGATGACCATGCCATTGCAGCGAACCTGATTGGAATGGAGAAGATCATTAGGAGCAGGTTGAAAACTTGTGCCATCAACGAATCGAACCTTGTTTTCAGTTGAGATCCATTGTCGTAGCTCTGCTCATGGTATGATAGTTGGAGCCGGAGAGAGGCTGGCCGACTAAAATGAGCCCAGGAAGAATCTTTGAGGGGTAGGGGGTGATAAAGATGAGCTGCCAGAGTTGCAAGGAGCTTGTTGACCCTTGGGCATGGTAGCTGCCAGAGTCGCATCAAGGAAGGAGAACTATGCTCTTGATACCATATTAGGAAAGATGAAAGGGACTGAAAGAAAAAATACAGTATAATTGATGATTGTATTCTGTAATACAAGGGTCTGCCATATATAACAGAAAAAGATTACAAATGGGATCTGTATCTACCTTACACGTTTACTGACCTATAAAATAACATCAATACAAAATGTTAGAGATATACAAAACCATTAATGTAACCTCACCCATAAGCTTAAACTTTTGGGTTGAATTGGTTCTTAACATGGTATTAGAGCCTCGTGTCCCGGGTTCGATTCTCGCCCTCTCCATTTTCTTTGTGGAATTTCTTAGCACAGGTAGGGGGGCCTGTGCATTGTCCACCCTTCAAGCCCAGTGGGCTCTTGTGTGAGGGGGCGTGTTAGAGATATATAAAACCATTAATGTAACCTCACCCATAAGCTTAAACTTTTGGGTTAAATTGGTTCTTTACACACAATAACAAATTCTGTAACTAACAATTCGCATAGATTCCAATTATACCCTGCACCTTTAATATATATTTAAAAATTCCCCTCTGATCTTGTATAAATTATATATTTTTATCATTACTGATGATTAAAGCATGGTTTAATTGATCTGAATTTCTTGGACAAACCTCTTATTTAATAATTTATTCATCTTTCAGAGGAATTTTGAATCAAGCGGAATGAGGCCAACTCCAGTTCCTTCATATATAGGTGATTGTGAAGCTGTTGTTAATGGGTTTGGGTTGACTGGCTGCGAAAGAGATGTTGGACGTGGTGCTCAAGGGGGTGCTGGAATTGTTACAGAACGGCTACAACTGGCTGAAACAGATTGCAATGTAGTTCCCCTCTGTCAAAGGCTAATATCTGCTTTAATTTCAGAGGAGTGTAGAAGTGAAAGTGAAGATCTCATGTTTGATGCTTATGATACTGAATTTGAGACAGATGGGGAGTTGGAACTGAGCAGTTTGGATGACTACTCACGAGCTGATTATCAGTTTGCTTGTCATTCTGCTTACAATGGTTGTAGGATATTGGGGATGCCAGTTCATGACAAGACTGACAGTGATATAGTTGATGTTCCATCAACTGGGTTGAATTCAAGCCAGAACATGCCTAACCTGACCTGTTCAGAGTTGCAATATGATACCTTGGATATGAATGACAGGCTTCTCTTGGAGCTTCAAAGCATTGGAATTACCCCAGAACCAGTGGTAAGCTTAATTTCCTAAACAACTTTTCTGCTATTTTTCATGAAATCTCATTATTGGGGAACTATGAATCAATATCAGATTTGATTAAACTATTTTGTTCTGGTTTGTTCTGTAGTTCTTTCAGCAGCCTACTTATCAATGGATCTAATTAATTTACTTCGACATGTTCTATATGTTATTGTTAAATCTTTAGTATGTTTGTGTGATGCTTATTGGTTTTTACTTTTGTTTTACAAGCCTGAAATGTTGCAAACAAGTTATGAAGGAATTTGTGAGGATATCACTATGTTAGAGGAGCATTACCAAGGACAGGTACTGACTGATGCTGAAGACAAGTTAAACTGTGCTAACTGCTAATCATCTAAATGTTTTTTTCCCGATATTTTTTCTGTTGTATAATTTTCCAGACAATGTTTATTTGAATGTTGCTTTTGGAGTTTAAGTAAATACATAGATCAGGTTTAGAACCAAAGACATCTGATTTATAAAAAAAAAAATCACTCCCCATTAAAACCGACTAGTGAGTGTGGGGTGGAGGCAATCCTTATACGCAGCTTTACCCTTGCATAATTGCAAAAAGGCTCTTTCATGGATTCGAACTCATGATCTTTCAGTCATGAAAGAACAGCTTTACCACTGTTTCGGTTCGCCTTATAAGTACAATTTAAATTAATTTTGACCATACATAATTCACCTAATGATTTTATTTTCATGTATTCATAGATTTCCAGGAGGAAAGGCTTGCTAGATGGATTATTGAAATCTGCCTCAGTGACAAAAGAACTTCAAGAAAAGTAATTGCAGTGCCATTTTTCCCCTGATGATTTTCTTAATTTAAACTTTGTTGGCTCAATGTTCCGAATGAACATTTAAATTTTGATTAACAGGGATTTTGAACAGCGGGCTCTAGACAAACTCATCGTGATGGCTTATGAGAAATACATGGTAACCTTCTTAAAGTTCAATATCACTTTTTTGTATGTAATCAGGTTTACAGTTTCCGAATAAATATTTTGCATTTCAACCTATTCAAGTATCCCCAAGACCAAGAATCGTATTATAATAGTTGAAAAGGCTGGGGATCTTTATTTTAGACTAATTGGTAGTAAGTACGGGTAGGAAGTAGAAAAAGACACACAAGTGTATGGAACCATGTTCTGTTGTGTAGCCTTAAGGGTCCGTTTGGATGGGCTTTGTTTTAACCAAAAGCTGCTTTTTTCAAGGGAAAAAAAGCACTTATACTACAAAGTATGTTTGGATATTTGCTTTTAAGAAAAAGTAGAAGTCACAAAAAAAGTCATAAACCTATTTTTTTTTTTAAGCTATAAATTTTAGCTTCTGAAGAAAGCAAAAAGTCAAAAGGCAAATATTTTTTTTCAAAAGCCAAATATTTTTAAAAAAATCTAAATAGCTTTAACTTTTGCAAAAATCACTTCCAAAATAAGCAATAAATTCCTTTTTTTTACAAGCCCTAGTGAAATGTATGGCACTAATAATGAATAGAGGATCTTAATGTCCTTGTAAGACTTGTATGGAGGGTTGAGGTTGTTTTCAGTATGAAAGCCTACCATTAACTACAGGAAATGAGGAAATAATTACTCTCAAGCACGTCTTACTCTGTTTTTTTTATTCAGACGTGACATGTTTGACCTATTCTTATTTTAGTGTTTTATCAGAAAATGAAAAGTCCATGCTATGCCTTAGTATCTCGTTTAACAAAATTTAATTTGTCTAGGAAGAAGGGTTGAACACTGACACTCCATTGCCTAATAAATGCTATCATATCAGAAAACGCTCTCTATTTTTTAATTAGGTGACATGGCTGAATGAATTGACAATGATTGATTGGCAGATTTGTCGGGGTTCTAGTCCCTCAGGTGGGAAAAATGCAAGCAACAAAATGGCCAAGCAAGCTGCATTGGGATTTGTTAAACGTACATTGGATCGGTGCCATCAATTTGAAGAGACAGGGAAAAGCTGCTTCAACGAGCCTATATTCAAGGATATGTTCATTGCTGCTGCTTCCCAGCTGAGTATTGTTCGGCAATTAGATGGCATGGAGGCTGAATCTGCAAAACCATATACTTCTTCCTTTTCACTGGAAGCAAGAACAGGTGTCTTCTTTATTCCCTTCTTGAATAAATGCTCTAATGTATTGTGTTTTTTCTATCTTAGCTATGTTCTATACGGCCATTTTAGCCAAAATTCTCAGATGGATTTATTTGTGTATGCCGTCTTCTTTATGGACTCACTTCCTTTGTCCCCTCTTCCTGTCCGCAATCCTGTCTCCCGGTTAAAATGCTGCCAGCTAAGAGAGAGGTAATTGCCAACTAAGAGGGAGGTGTAACTTTTGTTTTAGTTGTCAATATTTAATCTGGTACAGGAATGGGGACATGGGGAGGGGACAGATGATTTGAATCCCTTCTTTGTCGAAACTGTTACATCAAGTTTTGTTTTTTGTTTTCTTTTCCTGCTTCTTTGAGTGCAGGCTGGATTTTGATATTTAATTCATATGCTTTTCATTCTGCAGCTTCCATGGGTTCACAGCAGAGCCCTTCGCAATTTAGTCAGAATATGAATAATCATGATCTCAATTCATTGAATATTCTTCCTGCTATAAATAATTCGTCTGAACAAACTAGTGGGAAGGAAGATATATGGTCAAACAGGGTGAAGAAAAGGGAATTATCCCTTGATGATGTTGGTGGTACTATTGATACTTCAAGTGCTCCATCAGGCATTGGAAGTTCTCTATCAAGCGGTGCAAAAGGAAAGAGGAGTGACAGAGACAGAGATGGAAAAGGGCAGTGCAGAGAAGTGCTATCAAGAAATGGAACCACCAAAGTTGGTAGGCCAGCATTATCTAGTGCTAAGGGAGAAAGGAAACCCAAAACAAAGCCTAAGCAGAAAGCAACTCAGCATTCTGTTTCTGTAAATGGCCTCCTTGGCAAGCTATCAGAGAAACCTAAACCAGCATTGCCTTCTGTTTCAAAGTCTAATGAAATGTCTGCAAATAGCAATGCGAAGGAAAAGGATGAGTTTGGCTTGGGTGAATTGGATGAACATGAGTCTATTGATTTGTCCAACCTGCAGCTACCCGAAATGGATGTACATGGTGTTCATGATGATCTTGATGACCAAAGTCAGGATCTTGGTTCATGGTTGAATATTGATGACGATGGATTGCAAGATAATGACTTTATGGGCCTTGAAATTCCCATGGACGACCTTTCAGACTTGAATATGATGGTTTGAAACCGGTTTTTTGTATAGTACTGTTCATTATACCAATGACAAAGGAAACAAAGTACCTTTAAGAAATGAGTAGTTACATAGGATGGTTTTATGGCTAATCCTGCCATTAATTAGGTTATATAGATTCTTTCCTTGACTCCCCTCTCCAAGTTTTTTTTTGAGTGACCTTTCCAGCTGTTTCGGATTTTGCTCTTGTTGAAGTTCGTGACTTCCACTGTAAAGATCTTTTTGTTCGAGGTACAAGTTAGTATTCCTAGTGATTATATGTTAGCAAACACTGTATCCTGTTTGTAGCTCTTACAAATCAGAGAACAAGGCCCTTGTACATACATTTAATATTTCTAAAAAAATCAGCTTTCATTTAATGAAATGACCTGGCTGGCTTCTCTGTTTATCTTCCTCTCCCCCCCTTCCCCCTTGTGGTTTCTTTTGGTATTTTGTGTTTTGCAGAAGCATTTCCCCAGCATGATGCAGTTCAAGTTGTTTACTATGCTTCATCCCAGTGTTCATGCAGATTTTCCCATGAGGCTTTCAGGGAAAAATTGATAACTGATGTAAATGTGACCATTTTTTGTGTTCCACCAGATAATAAATAGTGCTCTTCTCTCTTTGTTCAGTTGCTGTCCTGCTTAGGATTTGTATATATGAAACACATTCTGGATATCTATCATCAGTGAGGCTATGTAATGTCTGATTTATTAGCTGCAATTCCAAAGCTCTTTTTTTTTTTTTTTTTTTTTTCAAAGTGAATCTGGATTACACATTTTTCTTGATCTTGTAAGAATCTATATGTAAAAGGTCGTGCCAGGAACTTCTAAAATCCTTGTAGTACATTTTGACTACAGGAACTCTTTAGGTGGGTGACTTACAACATCTGAAGATTGCAGGGGCACATTGTTGGAAACTTAAATGTTTTTTACACGATCCACCTTTATGAGAAATTAATATGCAAAGGAATTTTATTGACAAACGTAATTGAGCTGTTCGTTTTACATAGGGAGGTAAGCTTTGAATCCTTCCTGGCCTTATGACAGCAATATGGCCGCAAATACGATCGAAATGACTGTTATTACGTTCTGGTGCGGCGTGACGCAGTTTTTTGCAGCGAGGCACCGCAATGTTTATATGGCTCAGCTTGTGGCGCAATTAACTACTATGGCTTAAGAGACAGTGCTACACACCCTATAAAATTCCTTGGGATATCAAAGTTTGAATAACTTGGATATTATCCATGCATAACTAGTAGCATGTGGCTCGCATGATTATCTTCCTTCTTAAGCTTGCTTTATGTTGAGGTAGGGTCTTGCTTTATGTTGAGACTTGAAGTGAATTCTGAATTTGTTTACGTTCTTGTATGGTTTTAACATTGATTTGTTTCAGTTTTTGAATGGACATCTGCTTCAAATATAAGGACTTCGCGTGCACCGAAAGAAATTCGACTGGTGGTTGGATTTAATAACTATAGTAATGTGAGTTGAAGTACGTTTATCTCTCAGCACCCTTGGCAAATACCTTTTGATCTTACCTCGGATTGATTATAAGCTTTTACGTTTATGTAGATGCTTATTTGAATGCATGAAGCTGTGATAGAATAAAAATTCGACGCACTTCACATCATTGTAGTCATTTAGATTTCACTGTACAGTTTTTTAACTGGTAGTACCTTATTCTTTATTGACTTATGTATAATTTACACTATCATAGGATCAATTAAGAATTTATAATTTGATAGATATACTTGAAAAACAGTAATGTACAGAAGAAAAGAGTGGTCTCCCTCTTTCCTGTTGCCTGCAAGTTGACTACCCATTCATTGACATTGATCAAGGTCTTAAAAACTCTCATTGTGGTTGATTTCCTTTTTATCAAACTGTAATTTATACTTGTATGTTTTTCCTTATGTGTTGGTATTTGGAAGAAGGGTTAGTGTGGATTAGAAAATCAAAATGGTAGTCTGTTTGAAATTATTTTTTGCCTCGCAAATTCAAATAAAAATTTTGAAAATAAAAAATCATAAGCGGGTTAAATGACTTAGGGGGTATATTGGATTAAGATTTTAAAAGACTTTTTTGAGATAAACAATCTTATAGATTTTAAAAGACTATTTAGAATTAGAGAGACTTTAAAGACTTTTTTAAAAGACTTTTTTTTACAATCAAGATTTCATAAGATTATATTTTAATAGAATTTAATAGAGTCAATAAGAAAAGAGAAAGGTTATACTTACAATCTATTTTTGTTTACAACCTTTTAACCATATCTTAACAGTTGATTTTCGTCAATCAACAGTTATCATTCATTACAAATTAAATATTAATTAATAAATTTGATTTGCGAAAATAATAACCGTTGATTGACGAAAATCAACAGTTAAGATATGGTTGTAAACAAAAATAGGTTGTAAGTATAACCTTCCCCATAAAAAAAATAACAAAGAAATGCAATGAAATTAATAAAAAATATAAAACCTAATATAATTTTCTCAATAACTAAAACATAATTTTTTAACAAATATTCAAAATTACTAAACAACATCTTTTCACATATCTAAAGTTATACAAGTCCTCCATGCATTAGTATTTTCTCGTTTCTACTTTTGGATTTGACCAATGTGGTGAAAATTATATTATTCATTTGGTATCAAAGCTATACATATATGATTATAAGACCCAATTTTTTTAATTATTAAAATAATTCTCAATTTGCATATAGAACCTAAAGTTCATGATAAAATTGTGTTTGAAATTTTTTGCAATTGATCTTGAAAACCTTGGGGTTTTTGTTCTACGTGATGAGAGTTTTCTAACCATATATTATATGCATATTTTCATTGAATATTCTAAGAAAATTTTAAATCTGAATTTTTGGATTTTATTACACGAAAGTTTAGAAAATTTCTCAAAAATTTTTCAGTCGATACATTGAAACCTTAAATTGCTTTGGGGCTTTTGAAAAACAAGTTTTTAGTTATCTATTGACATAAAAATTGTTTGAAATCGTTTCCCATAGTGAAGGAACTTAGTTCATGAATGTATTGTTATGAAATATAGGATTCATATTATGAAAGTTTTAATCTTTCTTTAAACTGATTTTATTTCATTGATGTAAAACAAAAATTGGTTTGAGGGTTTTAGTTTCCCTGTTATTTTTCCATTGTTTTATGTTGTTTTTAATACAAAAATCACACATTTTTGTGCCATGAAAAATCACGACTCATAGCTTGAAAATTATTTTTTAAACTTTCAAAATTTCTCAAAAATGGCTAAAAAATATGTTGTTTTTGAGATAGATTATATTAAAATTCCTTTGGTTTGTTGTTTCTGGGTTATTTTGTGATAAAAATCGCTCAAAAATATGCTTGACGAAGCTCTCATGGCGGAACCCGATTTCGAGCGGGTCAACCTGCCAAAGGAAGAAGAAAACATTACAATAGATCTCATGAAATCCTAGGGGTTAGGGTGAGATTGTGAGAGAGACATCCTATTTATATTTCTTACCAAAAAGTGTCACAAAATTTACACAATAGAAAATCCATTAAAATCGTTATATTTTTTAATACTACAAGATTATTTTTCCATTGTTTAAAATCTTGATTGAATACCAATGGATTTGGACGGACTCTAAAATAATCTTTTAAAATCCTAATCGAATACCACATGACTTTTTTCAATCCATTAAAATCCTAATTGAATACCAATGGATTGTTTTGTCCAAAAACATTCCATTAAAATCCTTTGAAATCCCAATCAATTACACCCCTTAGTATTTTGTGTCTTTTCTTATTTTTTTTTCAATTCTGCTAAGATAATTGGATTTGCCAACTTTTTAGGCAATCTTATTAAATTCGGCCAGACCCGTCGAGGTACTGGGTCACTAATTCAACCGCATGACTCGATAAGTATATGTAAATCTGTAATTTATATTAAAACATTATAATTATACTCAAATACCTGTAAAAAATGATACCAATTCAATTATTTTAATATAAAAATCAATGAACTACAGATCATTGTCCAAGAAAAGATCAATCAAACATATAATATTTGTGATAGTGGTGCTTCAGGTTCATGTGATAGTGGTGCTTCAGGTTCAGTAGATTACATCTCTAACTATAAATCAAATCAAAATTCGCTCCATATTGCATAACCAAGATAATAATTAGTGTTGTAGGTGTTGGGCTTCCTCCTTCAATGCTAAGCCCAAGCCCATTTGAGGGGTTTCCTAAAAACCCTAACCCTAATTTCCACCTCCTCTATATATACTCATTACTTGTGGGTGGAGGCTAGGTCAGATTTGAGAGAATAAATTTGAGAGTATTATTTGATTGTTTGAGCAAAAGCCTTATGCTTTACATTTGAGAGATCTCTAGAGAGAGTTTGAGTGAAACATCTCTAGGGTATTTTGATTATCACCATTGTTGGAGAGGTTGAGTTAACCACCACATTGGTGTATTTGATTATTTGTAACCATTATTTTCATAGTGGATTTTTGATCTGGACTAGGTCCCGTGGGTTTTTACTTCTTCATTGGAGAAGTTTCCCCACGTTAAATCTGGTTGTGTTCTTCTTCTCTCTCTCTCTCTCTCTCTCTCCTGTGTTTACGTTTTGATTTTTCCGCTGCGCTGCCTGACCTGGTGAAGTTCAGGCTAAGGTATTGCCGAGATCCGAGATTAGGATCTTGTTGATTGACTTCCGCACAAAAGCCCCTGAGCCGAGCTTGAGGGAACCGAGTTTTCCCAACAGTGGTATCAGAGCCCGAGTTCGACGGGTTCTGAGGGAGACGAGATGGAGACCAGTGGCATAACTCATGATGGAGATATGTTCAAGTTGACCGCAGACAATTTCACATATTGGAGACCGATGATGGAAGATCATCTCTACTGCAAAGATCTGCATGAGCCCATTATCCTTGATGAGAGACCAGCAGGAAAGACAGATAAGAAGTGGGAGATCCTGAGTCGGAAGGCGGTAGCCACGATCAGGAAATATATTGATAAAAGCCTCTTTGAACACGTGTCCGAATTCACGAACGCGTATGAGTTGTGGACGAAATTAGAGTCCATGATTCAGAAGAAGACTCCCAGGAACAAAGCACACCTGGTTCGCCGACTTGTTAAGCTTGAATACAAGGACGGCATGAGCATGATAGAACACCTGAACACCTACAAAGGTATTGTGAATCAGCTGTCAAAGGCTGATATGAAAATTGATGAAGAATTGCAGGCATTGCTGCTGTTGAGCTCGCTGCCAGAAAGCTGGGATACTCTGGTGGTGACCCTGAATAACTCGACTCCAGATGGAAAATTGAAGATGGATGTCGTGACAGACAGCCTCCTGGGCGAAGAATCCAGGAGAATAGAACGAGGTACTTCGAGTACGTCTGAGGCCAACGTTGCTGAGAACAAAGGGAAATCTGACTCCCGCGGTAGAAGCAAAAGCCGAGGTAGAGGTCGTGACCGACGAGAAAAGTCCAGAGGACGGTCAAAGCCAAAATATGAGTTGAAGTGCTTTTACTGTGGAAAGACAGGCCATAAGAAGCCAGACTGCTGGACCCTACAGAATGATGAGAAGAATGGCTCTGTGAAGCCGGATCAGATTATTTTCAAGAAGAGGGAAGACAAGAGCACCACTGCGGTGGCTGCAAACCCTGATGCTGAGATATTCCTCCTTGGTGAGGATAATTATTTGAATGTTGCTTATGATGACTGCATCTGGATTGTTGACTCCGGTGCCTCTTTCCACGTTACTCCACACAAAGGTTTATTCTCCTCTTATCGAGGTGGTGATTTTGGAGTCGTGAAGATGGGAAATCAAGTGACCAGCAAGATTGTTGGTGTCAGTGATGTAACTCTGACCACGGATGTCGGATGCCGACTTGTGTTGAAAGATGTAAGGCATGTTCCTGACATGCGTTTGAACCTAATCTCGGTAGGAAAACCTGACGATGCCGGGTTAGTGAACTACTTTGGTAGTGTGAGATGGAAGCTGGCCAAGGGAAACTTGGTCGTGGCTCGAGGTAAGAAGGAAGGCTCCTTGTACGTGATGCAAGGAAAGATCAATGGCGGAGAAGCCAATTCTGTTCGAGATGAATCTAGCTTGGAGCTATGGCACAAGCGCCTCGGCTACATGAGCGAGAAAGGGCTACAGATCCTGAACAAGAAAGGATTATTGACCGGGTTGAAAGGCCAAGCGTTGGAGAGTTGCATGCATTGCCTAGCTGGAAAGCAGCACCGGGTTTCTTTTGTGAGACCGGATCAACCAAGACGACGCAGGTATATTCTTGACCTCGTCCATACTGATGTCTGCTCCATCTCGGAAAGATCTCTTGGAGGAGCTCAGTACTTTGTTTCTTTTATTGATGACCATTCCCGCAAAGTGTGGGTATTTTTGTTGAAGTCTAAAGACCAGGTACTCCAATCATTTAAAGAATTCCATGCTATGGTTGAAAGGGAGACTGGCAAGAAATTGAAGGTGGTCTGATCTGATAATGGTGGTGAGTATTGCGGCCCATTTGATGCATACTGCAGAGCGGCCAGAATTCGACTAGAGAAGACGCCCCCCAAGACACCTCAGCTGAATGGACTGGCTGAGCGGATGAACAGAACTATTGAAGAGAAGGTACGAAGCATGTTATCCAATGCCGGGTTACCGAAATCATTCTGAGGAGAAGCCGTCAAAATTGCTGTTGACTTGATCAACCTCTCACCATCACGACCACTTGAAGGAGAAATTCCAGAAGAAGTCTGGACAGGTCAGAAAGTGGCCTACAATCAATTGAAAGTGTTTGGATGCCGAGCTTTCGTGCATATCCCTAAAGATGAAAGGGCCAAACTTGATGCAAAGACAAAAGAATGCATCTATCTTGGTTCGCCGAGATGTGAGTTCGGGTTCCGACTTTGGGATCCAATCAATAAGAAGATCGTGAGAAGCCGAGATGTGATCTTTCATGAGCATGAGAACATTCATGACATCTCGAAACCCAAAGTCCGAGTTACTATCAGACGTGAAGAACCCATCCCTCCTGTCCAAGCTGAAGCAGGGGGAGAAAATCAAGAAAATGAAGAAAATGATTATCAGCAACAAGCTGAAGATGACCAAGACATTGAGGTGCGAGTTGAGGGTGAGATCCGGGATGAGAATGATGAACCGGGTCCTCAAGCTGAAGAACAACCGAGATATCCAACTCGAGAAAGAAGACCCTCTACAAGATACCCATCTGATGAATACACCGTTGTTGCTGAAGACGGTGAGCCTCAGAGTTATGATGAGGCTGTGATGAGCTCAGAGAAAGAAGAATGGGAAAAGGCAATGCAAGACGAGATGAAGTCTCTGCACGAGAATCAGACTTATGAGCTGACCGAGTTGCCAGAAGGAAGACGAGCTCTGAAGAATAAATGGGTCTACAAGATTAAGAATGAAGAGAACGGGCAGAAGCCGAGATACAAAGCCCGGATTGTAGTGAAAGGCTGCAATCAGAAGAAAGGAGTTGATTTTGAGGAGATTTTTTCTCCTGTGGTGAAAATGACCTCGGTCCGAACCGTGTTAGCCATGGCGGCCTCGATGGACCTCGAGGTAGAACAAATGGACGTGAAGACGACATTCCTTCACGTTGACTTAGAAGAAGAAATATATATGGAGCAACCTGAAGGATTCCAAGCTCCAGACCAAGAAGACTTGGTATGTCGATTGAAGAAGAGCCTTTATGGCTTGAAGCAAGCACCTCGGCAGTGGTACAAGAAATTTGAATCATTCATGATTGATCATAAGTTTGAGAAGACTGAAGCTGACCACTGCGTATTTGTGAAGAGGTATGAGGCTGGAGATTTTTTGATTTTGTTGTTATATGTTGACGACATGCTTATTGTAGGGAAAGATAAATCGAGGATAGCCACCCTGAAAAAGGCGTTGAGCTCGTCCTTCGCAATGAAGGACCTCGGCCCTGCAAAGCAGATTCTCGGAATAAAGATTATCTGAGATAGACAGAAGAAGCTACTGTGGCTGAGTCAAGAGAAATATATTGAGAAGATTCTGAAGAGATTCAGCATGGACAAATCCAAAACAATGAGCACCCCCCTTGCCGGACACATAAAGCTGAACCAGAAGCAATGTCCGAGATCTGATGAAGACAAAGATGAGATGATGAAGGTCCCTTACCAATCCGCCGTCGGAAGCTTAATGTATGCAATGGTTTGCACTAGACCCAACTTGGCGTATGCTGTAGGAATGGTAAGCCGGTATTTGTCAAACCCCGGCAAAGAGCACTGGGAAGTAGTGAAGTGGATCTTCAAGTACCTTCGAGGTACGACCGACTTATGTCTCCGTTTTGGAGAAGGCAAAGCCGAGTTGCAAGGCTACTCGGATTCTGATTTAGGGGGAGACGCCGACTCGAGGAAGTCGACTACAGGATATTTGATGAGATTTGCCGGAGGAGCTGTCTCTTGGCAATCAAGACTTCAGAAATGTGTTGCACTATCGACAACTGAGGCTGAGTACATTGCCGCTACTGAGGCAAGCAAAGAGATGCTGTGGATGAAGAAGTTCCTCATGGAACTCGGCCATGATCAAGACAAGTACGAGCTGGGTTATGACAATCAAAGCGCAATCCATCTTGCGAAGAATTCAACCTATCACTCCCGCACTAAACATATTGATGTGAGGTATCACTGGATCCGGGATGTGGTGGAAGGTGGTGAGCTCGAACTTGTCAAGGTGCACATTGATCAAAATTGGTCTGACATGATGACGAAGCCGATTCTAGCAAGAAAATTTGAAGACTGCTGTGAAGGAGCCGGGTTGATGCTGAAGCCGACGCATTGAAGTCGGAGGGGGAGATTTGTTGGGCTTCCTCCTTCAATGTTAAGCCCAAGCCCATTTGAGGGGTTTCCTAAAAACCCTAACCCTAATTTCCACCTCCTCTATATATACTCATTACTTGTGGGTGGAGGCTAGGTCAGATTTGAGAGAACAAATTTGAGAGAATTATTTGATTGTTTGAGCAAAAACTTTATGCTTTGCATTTGAGAGATCTCTAGAGAGAGTTTGAGTGAAACATCTCTAGGGTAGTTTGATTATCACCATTGTTGGAGAGGTTGAGTTAACCACCACATTGGTGTATTTGATTATTTGTAACCATTATTTTCATAGTGGATTTTTGATCTGGACTAGGTCCCGTGGGTTTTTACTTCTTCATTGGAGAAGGTTTTCCCACGTTAAATCTGGTTGTGTTCTTCTTCTCTCTCTCCTGTGTTTACGTTTTGATTTTTCCGCTGTGCTGCCTGACCTGGTGAAGTTCAGGCTAAGGTATTGCCGAGATCCGAGATCAGGATCTTGTTGATTGACTTCCGCACAAAGGCCCCTGAGCCGAGCTTGAGGGAACCGAGTTTTCCCAACAGTAGGTACATAACTATGTAACTCAATAAGCAATAGATCACTCAAATATTTCAAAAAAAAAGAAAAACCATTTGTGTGTGAGAGTGAAAAGAAGAAAGACATCAATTGATGAGAACAAATTAGTTTTTTTTTTAATGAACTGACCGGGTCACCGATTTTTACAAAAATCAGCCGGGTCGCACCGGTTCCATCACATAGCCTATCCAATATAAAAAGCGAAGCGGTTATATGTCCGTTTCATCAGTTTTAGAGTCGACCCGATCAGGTCGGTCCAATTTTTATAACATTACTTTTAGGGTTAAAGTTGGGTTATTCAAATAAGTGAATTGTGGCAAAATATTCCCCCGCAATTATATTGCTGGAACTCAAACCTAATACTTAAAGGGAGATAATGTATTGCTAATCACTAAACCATATCATTTTACTTGTCATATTATTTTTATTTATATATCCATTATATATTTTTATATAAATTTAATTTTACCGGTTCAACTAGTAATCTATTGGTTAGACCAATAATTCATTGACTCGGCACTTCAACTTCATCGATGAATAACAGCTTGTATAACGAAAGGGCTTACCGAAGGAAGTTAGCCTAGTGGTTGGGTATATGGTGGAATGTTTTACTGTAGGCAAAATGGAATTGTATATGATGGAATGGAAAGGGGTAAAATAAAATGAAGTTTTCGAATCATTATGTGGGTTGGTTTTTAATGTTGAAATTTCCTCTTTTCTTGTTCAAAAGTTTTAGGGGGTGTATTGGATTGAGATTTTAAAGAATTTTAATGAATTGTTTTTGGACAAAAAATTACATTGATATTCAATTAGAATTTTAAAGGGTTGAAAAAAAAGCCACATGGTATTTAATTAGAATTTTAAAAGATTATTTTAGAGCATGTCCAAACTTGGTAGTATTCAATTAGGATTTTAAACAAAGAAAAATAATCTTGTGGTATTCAAAAATATGACGATTTTAGTGAATTTTCTATTGATATGAATTTCGTGAGACTTTTTAGCAAGAAGTATAAATAAGATGATTCTCTCACAATCTCACCATAACCTCTAGGATTTCTTGTGATTTCTCTATTGCAATGCTTCTTCTTTTGGCGGGTCGACTCGCTCAAAACCGGATTCCACCATGGAAGCTTCGTCAAAGCTAAAAACAATAGATTTTAGAACGATTTTTATCACAAAACAACAGCCCAACTAATCTATCTCAAAAATAGTAGTTTTTTGAGCGATTTTATTAGAGCTTTTTGAAGTTTAAAAAATAATTTTTCAAGTTATGGGTTGCGATTTTTCTTGACCCAAAAATGTGTAATTTTGGTATTAAAAACAACATAAAACAGTGGAAAAATAACAGGGGTACAAAAACCTCATAAATCAATTTTCGTTTTACGTTAATGAAACAACATTGATTTAAAGAAAGATTAAAACTTTTATAATATGAACCATATGTTTCGTAACAATATACTCATGAACGAAATTCCTTTGTTATAAGAAATGATTTCAAACAATTTTTGTGTCAATAGATCACTAAAAATTTGTCTTTCAAAAACCCCAAAGCAATTTAAAGTTTCAATGTATCGATTAAAAATAATTTGAGAAATTTTTTTAAACTTTAATGTAATAAAACCCATAAATTCAGATTCAAAATTTTCTTAGAATACTCAATGAAAACATGCATATGATATATGGTTAGAAAACTCTTATTACGTAGAACAAAAATCTCAATGTTTCCAAGATCAATAACAAAAAATTCCAAACGAAATTTTATCATAAACTTTAGGTTCTATATGCAAATTTTGAATTTTTAATAAATAAAAAAATTGTGGGCCTTACAATCATATATGCATAGCTCTGATACCAAATGAAGAAGATAATTTTCAACTAATTGGTCAAACCCAAGAGCAGAAACGAGAAGATGCTAATGCGTGGAGGGCTAGTATAGATATGCGGAGAGGCTTTGTATGATATCAAGTTACATCAAATTATTGATTGAAAAAATTATATTAGGTTTCATTTTTTTATTAATATTATTGCATTTCTTTATTATTATTTTTATTAAGTCTTGTAATTTTGAATGTTTGTTAAAAATTCATATAATTTTTTAAAATCTTATAAATCCATATTGTCCTTTCAAATCTTATAAATTCTATTAAAATCTTTTAAAATCCAATATTATAAAATCTTGATTGTAAAAAAAAGTATGTTAAGCCTATCTTTGCTCAATGGATACAAAATACACACACCTTAGCGCTAGGCACAACGGCCCCTGGTGCAACAACAAGCACTAATTTGACCGGGAGATTGAATCTAGCCATGAGAAGAATTGAATGCTTAGCTGATAAATAATTCACTTGAATGATATGAGAATTATAAATTAGTTATTCTTACATTGCCTTTATTTCAAACACGTTAAACCTTAGGATTAAGGATAAAAATATTATTTCGCAAGTTGTTCTATCCTTTATGTGACATCCTTAATTAGTTTAGGAATGTTACATATAATTTAGTTTGGGTATATTTTGTACCAAAATCTTTATGTTGAATTATAAAACAAAAAACCGGTGGTAACATAATAATTAAATTTATATTACTTTGTACAAAATGTCTACTCAAATTGACAAAAAATTGCTTACATAGCAAATTAACTACCATGTAACTTATTTACTACTCTATTTACATATTTATATCAAAATAATACTGGACCTTAAAACCGACATCTGATTCCGTAGATGCCATGCTAGTTAATTTATCAGAATAACTAAGTTTATAGCCAGAAAAACTCTCATAGGAAATTCAAGGTCTCGAATGTCAACCAAGACATTCTGGGACATTGACCGTACTGTCCCTTTTTTTAATATAATATACTTAAATGCCACAGAGTCAATAAAAATTTTCAAACTGCCACGACACCATAGTTGCTGAGGTAGTCAGCTACTATGGACGGGACACGTGTCACTTCCCTAGTGGCTGGAAACCAAAGTAGCTGACTACCTCAGCTACTTTGGGTTGCATGTCCAGCCGCTTAGGAAGTGACACGTGTCCTGTCCATAGTAGCTGACTACCTCAGCGACTATGATGCTGTGACAGTTTAGAAAAAATTCGACTACGTGACATTCAAGTATATTATATTAAAAAAGGGGACAGTGTGGTCAATGTCCTCGACACTCCACGATCACTATTAAGAGACCATACGGGGCATCTTTAAAACTTCAGTCAAATTGTATTGGGCTTACTGCAGACAACTCATCTACAGTAACTGCAGAAAAAGCGAACCCATATATATATGTGTGTGTGTGTGTGTGTGTGGGATTAATGTCTCTCCTTTTACATTAGAGACTAAAACATTCCTACACACACGCTCAGATGTGGGTCCCATTGTAAACTTTTTCTCTCACTTTATTCTCTTTTCTCTCTCCTCATTTATTCTCTTTGTAGGAAGTAATCCTTATGTCATATAAAATGAGAAAAGTATTACCCTATATATATATAGATATATTTTAATATTGTAGAAGACACAATTATTTCCTATAAATACATAAAAAAAGTGTGAGACTCATGTGAAGAGAAGGGAAAGAAAGAAAACATGAGTCTCATACACTTTTATGTATATATGACATAAAATTATCTCATATAACATAAGAGATATTAATCTGTATATATATATATGGGTCAGGATCATTTTACACTAGTGTAAGTTACACTCTCAATCTTGACCATTGATCTCACTTATATCTAAGAGCTCTAATTTTTTAGTAATGTGAACCATTGGATATAAGTGAATCAATGCTCAAGATTGAGTGTAAGACTTTTAACTCTTACACTGGTGTAAGAATATCCTGCCCCTATATATATATATATATATATATATATATATATATATATATATATATGGGGATATAGCATCTCATGTTGCATGTTACAATTTTGGCTCATGCACACACAAAAAAATGAATGAGATCCACTTGTTTTCTTTCTCTCCTTCTTAGTGGATCTAACCCACTTTTTATGTGCTTTCATGAGACATTTGTCTCATGCATAGTGGTGGCAAAGCAGGCGGCTTGCCCCGCCATAAGCCCGCCAAAAAACAGGTCACCTCGCCTTGTCCCCCCACATCCAAACTAGGCAGGGCAGGCTTCCCGCTAGGCCGATGACATTTTACACTAAAAAAATAAAATAAAAATTTAAGGCGGGTAGGTGGGCTTCAAAAACTCAGCTTGTCCAGCCCCGTTTCGCGGGCTGAGCCTATTTTTCCATCTCTACTCATGTAACATGAGAAACTATATTCTTATATATACATAAAGAAATATTTTCTTATGTCACAGGTAGTGGCGGAGCCACATAGAAGCTAAGGGGTGCCCGGGCCTGGGCTAAATTTTAATAAATTTTGCTTATTATATATAATTATATAATTAATTATAATTTGGCCTGAGCTAAAATTGTAATTTGGCCCTATCTAAGAATTAAAATATATTTGGTGAGGGACTTGAGTAGGTTGTATTAGGTTATATGTTCAATTACCACTTGTATCCAAAAAAAATCAAAATATATTTAATACAATTAAAAAAAATTAATAAAATTATAACTTTCGATTTAGGTTTCTTCTTCCTGTCAACTGCTCTGCTACTGCCTCTTGCCCTACTCTAAGGTCGCTCTCTCTAAACATCAATTCTCGTCAATTTGCTTAGTTTCATACTTTCTTTGTGGTTGATGATAAAAAAGTATCGTGTCACAGAAATAATCTTGTATTTTGTAATCTTAAACTGAAATTGAGTTCTCCGATTATCACTGCTTTCAAAGGAACTCAAGAGTGATAGTTCTTCCCCCATTTCTTGAAGAATTTCAAAACAGTAATCTATTTCCTCCCCAATTTCTTTTTGTCTATTTCTCTTTCCTTTTACACAAATTTGGGAATTTTAGGGTTCAATTATGGGCAAAAAAAATTAAAATATTTCTATTTTAATAACTAATTATGAATATATAATAGTTTGGAACCAATTTACGGATCTATTACACTTAGTCACACCCAAAATAGATGTGACCAATCTTGCTCAAAAAAGGCATGATCCATACATGGAACACGCCTAAAAAAGGCGTGACCAGTCTCGACAAAAGCTGACAATGACAATGGAAAATGAGCAAAGTCTTTTTGTTTTCTTTTGGCGCATTCGCATAAAAAGCATTTCAAAAGGTCTAATTAATACTATCTTTGGGATCTGATACTACACCGCTGCTCAAAACCGGAGGGGATCGACTTTATTACATAAGTGGATTCCTAACTTTTCTATCATCGTGTAAGTAAGCAGTTCTTATTGTATCGGCCCCCAACTCCGCTAATTCATCTTTACGGTGCTTCCTCTATCAATTCGATCTTGTTTTATCCATAGAAAAAAGTATCTAGGCGTATCTAGTTCCTCATATTTCGACCTCTATGAAGTTTCTTTCTTTGCTACAGCTGATAAAAATCGTTGCTTTGGACGATATATATGTAGAAAGCCTATTTTTTTTTTAGTATTTATTAGTATTCGTAAATGTGTTCGTTCTTTTCTTTTTTCTTTCTATAGTGGAGATAATCGCACGTAATGACAGATCACGGCCATATTATTAAAAGCTTGGGGTAAGAATGGGTTTCGTTCGAGTGCCCGAAAATAATATTCCAAAGCTTTCGTATGTTCTCCGTTACTTGTGTGGATAAGGCCTATGTTATAAAGTATATAACTTCGATCATAAGGATCAATTTCCAGTCGCATAGCCTCATAATAATTCTGTAAAGCTTCTGCATAATTTCCTTCCGATTGAGCCGACATCCGTTACGGTCGTTATTCGGTTCATAGAATCGCCGTTCCAGAACCGTACATGAGATTTTCACCTCATACGGCTCCTCCTTCCTTTATGTGTATAAATGTGTATAATGATAAAAATACTACATAGAATCAAAAAAGATTGAAGTATTCTCTTTATCAACTGAGTGGGGCTAGTTTTTTTTTTACAAGAAATCTCTAGCCAACCTTCCTGTAAAAGATCTTTTTTCTGAATATCAAGTATGTTGGTACTGGATAAAAAAAAAAAGGCAACTCCAACAATTTCTTTGTCCCCAACGCCGCTCAATTTCCCGGAATTAGTCACTTCAACAGTCTTCGATGGTTATATGGATATCCAAAATACGAACGAGATGGATGTTTGTTGCCCTAACCATTCTTGGTAGTTCCGATCTCATAAGAAAAAGGAGAGAGATTTTTTTTACAAAGTTTTCGTGTTGTTGATTCCTAAACGTAGTGCTTCTTCCTCCGTGCTGCCTATTGGTACTAATGGAGTAGGGTTGGGCTAACTCCATAGGTATAGGTATAACCTTTCGCTTAATACTATAAACTTAAAATTGAAGCATATCAGGCTGCATTAATCGGGGATACGCGACAGAGGGAATTCATCGTTTTATTTACAAATGTCACCCTCAGCAAACGTAGGTTTTTTTTTCAATTTTTTTCTTCCTATCCGGAGAATGTTTCTTTCTCCTACGACTGAGGTTGGTAAAACAAAAAAAGAATCAAATCGCACCATCTCTATAATAAGTGAACGCCTCTTTTTCTCCCGAGGTTGTCGGAATTATTTGTAATAAGATATTGGCTACAATGGAAAAGGTCTTATCAATAAAATTTCCATTTATCTGAGATTTAGGCATGGGTAGCAATCTATTCTATGAATTTTTTAATTATTTCTCGCGTGAGAAAATAATCCCACAAACAAAGGAATTGTACAATACAGTACGAAATAACGTAAAAACACACTCATTAATCAAATTTGTTTATTTTAAGGCCCCGAAGAGGGGGTTCTTTTATAATTTGATAAAAAGGAAAAACTTTTTTCTTTTTTAGTTGGAATTGATTGTATGCGCCTACCCGGGAATATGAATGACTCATTATTCACTCGGTTTATGCAGCATAATCATTATGTGGGAGAGATGGCCGAGTGGCTCAAGGCGTAGCATTGGAACTGCTATGTAGGCTTTTTGTTTACCGAGGGTTCGAATCCCTCTCTTTCCGCACCTTTATCAAATTCATCGATGTTACTGACCCAATGTTTCAAGTAACAACGGATACTGCTATTCAAACTTTCTTTCATGTGGAAGAAAGGGTAGGCAAGGAACGAAAATATTCCTATATCCATGTCTATGATATAGGAATGGTATAAAGTTCTCGTATCAAAACCCTATTCTTTTAGTTAGGTTTAAGTCTGACGAGAATAATATTCTACAACTAACAATTCATTTATTTGCAAACCAACCCATTTACCATCTATTATTTGATTGACTAATCCCTTATATTGGAATGGGTGAAGAGTCAAATGATTTGGCAATTCCGCACGGGGGGTTGAATCGAGATAATTTTGAATCAGAGTTCTAGATTTTTGTTCATCCCTTGATGTAATAATATCTCGAGGTTTGCAACGATAACTTGGTATATCTACTATACGACCATTGACTAAACATGTCCGTGGTTAACTAATTGACGGGCTTGGGGAATAGTCGAAGCCATACCCAATCGAAAAAGTATGTTATCCAAGCGCATTTCAAGTAATTGTAGTAAAACCCTACCGGTTGACCCTTTAGCTTTTCCGGCTATACGAACGTATTTAAGCAATTGTCGTTCTGTAAGACCATAATGAAAACGTAATTTTTGTTTTTCTTCTAAACGAATACGATATTGAGATTTTTTACCGGAGCGCGATTGGTTTCTAAGTTCGCTTCCCACTGTAGGTCTTTTACTAGTTAGTCCTGGTAGAGCCCCCAGACGACGTATTTTTTTGAAACGAGGTCCTCTGTAACGTGACATAAAGACTCCTTTAAAAACGAAAATATTATAAATTAAAACTAAACTAAATAACAAATAAAAAAGAATTAGATGAATTAAATCAATATACGAACCTGAAAAAGATCGAATTCCCCCAATTTCTTAAATAAAGAAAAGGCACATTATCAATTAGGTAAAAAAAAAACAAATAGGGAAAAGCCGGCTATCGGAATCGAACCGATGACCATCGTATTACAAATGCGATGCTCTAACCTCTGAGCTAAGCGGGCTCACATAAAAAAGATTGCATATGCGGACGAGTTTAATAAACTACTGGGATCTTCGTTATTAACTGTTTAGTATTACCTATTCATAACCTAATTACTATGTCGTAATTAAATTAAATTAATACGAATAAAAAAACAAATCAAATATAGAATATCCTATATTTATTATCTATTTGATATTCTAGTACATAACATAAAGAAGATAACAATTAATAGTTTTTTATAGGATATATTATGTTTCTAAAGAAAACAAGATCTTCATCTTAATTAAATAGTAAGATTTTTTTTCAGTTGAATAATATATATTCAAAATATATTGAATTCTATATATCTATTATATATCTATTTTATATATATTCTATATGTAATAGTATATGTTTGTTATTTTATAGTGTTATATTCTATATATAGAAACTATAAAATAGGATATGTTCTTTTTGATTTCTAAAAAAAAAAAAGAACATTCTTCATTGACATCGCAAAAATATTTTGCCATAGTTAGGGCAGTTAAACCAACTCTCATACGAGCTCCAGTGGTTCATTCATTTGACCATATACTAGAGCTACTTTGGATTCCGCAATATTTTTTTCATTAATTACACCCAGATTCTTTCATTTCCATATAAAGATCATTTCCCTCACGAGTCCGCTCACCAACCCCACCAAATACAAATACACCTTCATGAGCTTTGGCAATGTTATTGATTAATTCCATAATGAGTACTGCTTTACCCACCCCAGCTCCACTGAAAAGTCCTATTTTTCCTCCACGACGATAAGGAGCTAAAAGATCTACTACTTTAATTCCTGTTTCAAAAATGGATAATTTTGTATCTAACTTTATAAAGGCGGGAGCTGATCTATGAATATGAGATGTTGTGCGAGTATCTACAGGACCTAAATTATCAATAGGCTCTCCAAGTACATTTAAAATTCGTCCAAGAGTTGCTCCATCGACCGGAACACTTCCATTGTAGGTAATGTATTTGGCTTCAAGGCCCTGCGCGCTTTACGTCTGGAGGATTTGCGAATACCTAATTCTTATATTAAAACGTTCCAAGGTCCGCCTCACGGTATCCAAGTTGAAAGAGATAAATTGAACAAGTATGGCCGTCCCCTATTGGGATGTACTATTAAACCTAAATTGGGATTATCCGCTAAGAATAAAAGAGCTGTATTTGCGAGAGAATTGGGCGTTCCTATTGTAATGCATGACTACTTAACGGGTGGATTCACCGCAAATACTAGCTTGGCTCATTATTGTCGGGATAATGGTCTACTTCTTCATATCCATCGTGCAATGCATGCAGTTATCGATAGACAGAAGAATCATGGTATGCACTTTCGTGTACTAGCTAAAGCGTTACGTTTGTCTGGCGGAGATCATATTCACGCCGGTACCGTAGTAGGTAAACTTGAGGGGGAAAGGGAGATCACTTTAGGTTTTGTTGATTTACTACGTGATCCCTTGGGGAAATGCACCAGGTGCCGTAGCTAATCGAGTAGCTCTCGAAGCGTGTGTACAAGCTCGGAATGAGGGGCGTGATCTTGCTCGTGAGGGTAATGAGATTATACGTGAAGCTGCCAAATGGAGTCCTGAATTAGCTGCTGCTTGTGAAGTATGGAAGGAGATCAAATTCGAATTCCCAGCAATGGATACTTTGTAATCCAGTAATTAGTAATCCAATAATTACGGTTCGTTCTATATAATTAATTGCAATTAAACTCGGCCCAATCTTTTACTAAAAGGATTGAGCCGAATACAAAGATACTTATAAATATATTAATGTATTATTAATTTATTTATATATATATATCTATTTACATTTCTTGTGTGTTTTTTTTTATTTTGAATTTCATTTTTTTATGAATAGCTAAAATAGAATAGATAATCTATATATCTAGATATATCGTGTCTTAAATAAAAAATATAAGACAAAAAAATGAAACGTTTCTATTCTTAGTCCGTATCCATAATGAATACTATCTATCTTTATGATTGGTGTCTTTTGTTTTCTATACCGTACCATAGTTTCGTTTCGGATCGTGGATTGAACTAAATACTACCTTTTGTTACCCATCCTGTATATTCTATATTATAATAGTAGATTACTTCTTTTATCTTTTTTTCCTTTCTTCTTGGATTTGAATAGAAAAAACTTATAAAGTTAAGTCGAAGATACTTTATTTTATGAAATTCTGAAAAAGGTTCTACCGACTCATAAGGGAGAACATCTATTTCTTTTTTTGATGTGAATTTCGCACAAGAGGGGGGCGACTCAAATTTTTTTTTTTCTATTTCATTCATCTCTTTTTAATATTTCTATAAATTTTGAGTTTAGAATAGAATTTCTATTTAAAATTCGAATTATGACATATATAATTATAACATAAGATATAGATAATATAGAGAATTCATAAATGAAGAATATTTACTAATATCATTTAATAATATATCAAATTTTCTAATTTGAATTCATTATGTTTTCTCCATCTTATTCTTTTTTCAAATATTGACAACATTGTATCAAATAAATATAATCCGATCGTGAATAAATGGATCGATTTAATCACGTTCTATGCACTGTGCACACACTGTAAACCCTCTCTCTCTTAACTTGTCTCAAATGGTAAAAATAATGCCGAAAATGTGGTTTAAAGGGTAGAATTAGTGAAGTTCGAAAATGGATTCAAAATGGTATAATTATACCGATAAGCGCGAAAATATGATAAGTATTTTAGAAAGTAAAAATATGACGTAAACGAGAAAAATATGTAGGTTATGAATTTGTAGGTTAAATTGGAAGATTTAAGAAAGTTAAATGACGTGTGGGACCCACTTAAGTGACTTAAGTGGGTGGAAAGCCAAAAAGTGACACAAAAACCTGACTTTCTCTCTCCTCTCTTCCTCTCCAACACGTGGAGCTTCACCATTGTTGGGGGTTTTGGTTTGAAACCTTCATTCAACCAAATCAACATTAAATCCTCTCCAAAAGACAAAGTGTTGCACATCAAAGTTTAAGTAAATGACATTCTTAACCCAACCATACCACTCTCCACTCTTGAAACTCAATATTTTGGGAGAAAATCCTCACCCTTTTCCACGTAATTTTGGAGAAAAATAAGTGTTCTTGGAGTTGTTGCTCAAGCCATTGCTTGGGCATTGTGTGGAGGAGCCCTTGGCCTTGATCCTTGGTGAGTAGCTCTACTTATGGATGTTTATTTTGAAAGATTTGAAATTGATGACCTAGAGCATGTGTATATGGATTGATATAGTTAGAGAGCTCAAATTAAAAAAGTGTATTAGATAAAAGTGGCTTAGAATGATGTTTTAATGTGATAGAAACCATAAAAATTATTGGTGAAATTGGTGGTTAACTTAGGAAAATTTGAAGTGGAAAATCCAAGATTTTGTGAAAATGATATGTTGTGTAAATGTGTAATTGAGTTGTGGAGTAATTATATGAGTTGATTATAGGGTGTAAGATGCGTGAAAATGTGAGATTGGATTGAATATCCCTAGATTGTTGGGCATGAGCAATTCGACCTATTGAGGTCATGTATGGTTTGACGGTGTAAAAATGGTATAATTAATGTTGTATGATGGTGAATGATGTTTAAATGGATGGTGGGTTGGTGTGGTGTAGAGGAATTGGAAGGAAGAATATTGAATGTATGTGTGTGTGTGGGAATTCGACCTATAAGGAAGTTTAAGGAAAAATAAATGTAAAATAGACCTTTGGCCTAAGTGATAGGTTTGGGTATTAGTATTTTGAAAGTGAATTGATTGCTTTGAAATTGTATTGATGATCATTGTTGTTTGATCGTTTTAGATTCCCTCTCACAGACTCGATAGAGGCGGAATAAGCTTGGAGTTTAAGTTAAGGAGCATTGTCTTCGGAGTTGAGCTAAACTCTTGGGATGTGGGCTTTATCCCTCGCGTGTTCCACCACACCTAGTGGAAGGTAGTGGTTGAACTGTGTGCTCTTGACGTGTATGAAATGTATGTTCATGCACTATTGCCATGATTATGTGACATGCTTGGAGCATGTTGTGTAACATATAACACCTCGCTATTCTAAAACATGTAATTATATATTAAATATGGATTAAAAGGTAGGATTAATGAAAATCTTGAAATTAAGGCCAAAATGCAAAGGAAGGATAAAATAGTAATTAGCCAAACATGTAACCCTAGGAAGGTAAAATTGAGTAGGAGGTCTCAAATGGGAAAACCAACCCTAGAATTGGATTCAGAACGAAAAATCGAGTGGTTAGGCAAGTTTATGAAAATTCGATGAATAGTATTTTTACCGGGTAAAAATATCGCGGTACAGTTGCACCGTAAAGCGTGCCGATTGAATTTTGAGCTCTAGGTTTGGATATAAGTTATAAATTGTACATAGGACTGGGAAATATGATTTCTGGCGAAAATTGATGGAAATTAGTGTGTTTGGGCAAGCGTGCCCACAGCGCGCATAACAACTTAAAACTGTAATTTCTTCGAACAACTGGAAAACTCCTGATTCATCTGAGCAAGGGAAATTAAAGGACAATGGTTAAGGTTAAAAATTAGAGTTTCTAAATAGTTTATGAAATTACGGATATTTAGCGTAATAAGCGGGAGATTTGAATTAGTTTGAAATCACGTGAGGTGGCGGTGGGGCCCACCTCACTTAAGTGGACTTAATCCACATGGCATGACACAAAATTTCAGTACCTTCTCTCTCCTCCCTTCCTCTCCACCTGCGGCCTTCCTCCATGGATGTGAAAAATGAGTTTGAAACTTTAATCAACCAAAACACCATCAAATCCTACTCAAATCCAAAAGTGTTGAACATGAAAGTTGCTCCAAATTAGCTTGTGAACAACTTCCCTTCCTTAAATGAGCCACGAAATTGAGTGGTTGTGGAGATCATCTCCCTTCTTTGGTGGCGTTTTTGGCTATTTTTTGTGGTGGTTGGTGGCGGTTTTGGACCGTTCAAAGGTTGAAATTCACTCTTGGGTTGCCTAGGAGTTGATTGGTGGTAAGCATTCTCACCCATTTATGGTTTTGAAATTTATTTGATTATTGTGACCTAAGAGGGGTTGTTTGATTGATGTAGTTAGAGAGCTCAAATTAAAATTGTGTATTAGACAAAAGTGGCTTTGAATGATGTTTTAGAGTGTTTGATGTCATAAAAAGTATTGAAGAAAATTGAGTTATAACTTAGTAAATTTTGAGTATGGTTCCATGACTTTGTGAATTTGATTGGTTGTAGGATTGTATAATTGAGTTGTGGGGTAATTGTATGAGTTAAATATAGGATTTTATGATGCATGGAAGTGTGAAATTAAAATGAATACCCCTTGGTAATGGGACATGAAGCATTCGACCAAGACAGGGCTATAGGGTTTGGATGATGCAAAAATTATGCAATTGATGTGTTGTGTTGTTAAATGGTATTTAGGGGTGTTGTGTGATGAGTTAATGCATGGAAAAATTAAAGGAAAAATGCTTGGAGTGTGGGCGATGGGTATTTGAACCTAGAATGGAATAATTGGTAAAATGGTGTTATGATGGTGTAGAATGGAAAATGGGACTTGAAATGATGTTGTGGTAGCCTTGGAATGCTAAAGAGAAATTAAAACAAAATTAAGAAAAATATTTTGTAAAATTGGCCTAATATGGCCGAACCTAGCATGTGGGGAGGGTTAGATTTTGGTGCTTGTAATTTTGATAAATTTCACCATGTGTTGATGATCCTTGTGTGGTCGTTGTAGGTTGCCTCCCACGGAAGTGAACGTGGAGCTTTGAGCTTGGTGGGTTGCCTTTGGTCCTTGACCAAAGGGATTTTGGTAAGTGAGTATGACTTGATGCATGAATTCCTTTATAATCATGTATATGCATTGGTGAATGGAAATTGAATTGGGAATGTCCTATGTGTAGGCATTTCTATTTGTACCAAGCTCGAGAACGTATTGAATTGGAGCTGTAAGGAGGAGATTATTCAGGTAATCCCTTGGTACTAGGGTTTGATCCCCGTGTGTGCTCCACCATTCTCGTTGAGGGTAGTGGTTGGAGGTGTATGTGGATAATGTAGTATAACATGTTCATGCATTGTTGTGTGTTTAGTGGTACATAGGATGTACCGAGTCTGGCCAGTAGACAGTTTCCTTCGGGCGTTACAGACTTCTACTGGATAGGTCTCCATGAGGGAGTTCCAGTTGACCTGGGGTCGTGGTGTGTCATCCGTAGAGGAGCACACTAGGAAGTCTCGGGTGGATATGGATGGAGGGTGCCCTGGTTGATGTTCTGGGAACACTTCCTTGGATTGGAACCTGTAGGCTATGTACCGAGGCCAATAGACCGGATGTTGTGTGGTATTGGCATTGACCATTCCAGCTTCATCGTATTTTTTTTTCCTATGCTTCCCTACTTCACTAAATCCCTTGCTTTATCTTGTTTTAAATGTTGTATTATGTTATTGATATGCATCGAAGTGAGCCATTGAGCGGAGTATTCTCCAGAACCTCTAGGTTACTGAGATATATTCATATATCTCACCCCGTCTCGGGGGCTTTATTTCAGGTAGTGCCAGTGGAGTTGGAGCGGCGGGCAAAAGGCCTGTAGGATGAGCTTGGACATAGAGCCATTTTGCATTTTGTGGCCATTGGGCTTAGGCTAGACTTAGGGCATGAACACAGTGTGTAGAGTTAGTATTATGCATTGTATCATCGATGTTCATGCCATATTTTGTCTAAGTTTAGTTTATGTTTACCACATTTTATTTTGGAGGATTTATGTTGTATATTGATATTGTTTCCTTAAGATCGTTGTAATATTGTAAAGAAGCTTGTAAATTGTATTATGGAGACTTGATGTACTATGGAAGCATATATATGATAAAAGGGCAATAGGCCTATTCTAGGATTTGATTTATGTTTTATGTCAAAGAATTGCATGCAAAGGAATTAATGTGATTGAAATGGTTTAAGGTTTTATAATAAAATTGTTGAATTGTAAAGTAAGCCAAATGATATAAATTGTGAAGGGTTGTAAGAGCACCAAGACATTACTGGTCCTTGAGTGTCACCCATGTTTATTAGGTACAAATTGAGGTTAGATAACACACCTTTATAGGTGGGATTTATTGAAAAAACAAAGGAAATCTGGCAAAAATTCTAGAAATTGGCAAAATTTGGGTGAACTTTGGGAGAGCATATCTCCCTCCAAAAAGGTCCAATAGGGACGTTCCATACGCAATTGTAAAGCTTGAGATGTAAAATACCTTTTTTCAAAATTTGAGAACCAAAGGAGAACCACGCAAACCGGTAGAAGACAGAGAACACGGACTGTTCAGAACGCCCCTGCACATGGGGCTGTTTCTGGCAGTCTTTAGGGAATTTATTCCCGCTTCGTTTCTTAGCCAAATTAGGTGCATGTTATGTCAAATTGAATCTTGAGGTGTCTATTTTACTGTATAAATATTTGAGAGCAATTGGATGAGTTGATTTTCCAGAATCGTTGAGAGAGTGAGGGCTGTTTGGAGCCCTGTTTAGGGTTGGCTGGCAGATTTGCTTGTCCAACTTCAAACGGTGATAACCAGAGAAAACGAGAACTTTATGACTTGTGTGATAGCTTGTTAGAAATATAATTAAGTCTAGAATAACATACTAAACGATGAGTAGCGCGCGGCTTGCAGATTTTCCGCAGTAATTAAAAGACCGAACCATGTTCGGATAGGTAGAAAACATAAAAGTGAAATTTAAGCTAAGTGGGTTTATGGGAACCCCTTGATGACTTGGGAGGAGTTTTATATGATATCTAGGAAGTTTATATTATTATTCCACAAAGAGTTATTAGTTAAGGTCACAACTTTTATTTATTACGCTTTTTATTGTTTTAAATGTTCGCGCAATAAAAAGGGAAAAAAATTACTCGTATTTTTATAAATGAATTGTTGTGATTGTAACTGCGTCTAATATCATAATTAATGTTAACAATACCAGTACATAACGGGTTGTTACATTTTATGGTATCAAAGCAGTTTACTAGGGAACTCTGATTGTAGTATAATTGGGTTAAGTGCTGTATATTTGTATGTAGACTCTTATTGATTATTGCATATGTGATTCTTTAGTGTGGGTCTGATCAACCCCTTACTTTGTGTTATATGTGTGGTCATCATAAGAAGCCTGTGTGGCAACCCTGGAGCACCTAATGAAAGTCCTTGGCCTGATGCTATGGCTACAGTGTTGACTGCTCCATAGACAGAGACGACGGTAAGTAAAATATGAATATTAGAGGACTTAAGAAAAATAAACTTGGATGTTTTGTCTGACCCTTTTATGTACAATGTTATCATAGGTGAAATTTGTGGTATTATGGATAGCAAGGATAATTGAGATGGGTTAATATCATGAAGATAATATTGATAAACCTCCTATATATTTGTGTAGTGTTAGTAAAACAATTATGTACAGGTGAACTTGGTGAATTGACTTCATTACGGTGAGTGACTTGGAATCTGAGGAATTAATGAAAAATATGAACATGTATGCTTAAGTATGAGCTTGAATATTTTGATGTTTTACTAGAAAGTTATAAGTCCCTGATTTGAAGGCATACACTTGAATGAAATGAGATGGTTAATGTAGAGGAATGAATTGAATATTTGAAAATTTGAACCTGAGAGATGTGACCACTTGGAATGATTATGCTAGTGATGTGTTAATTTGAGATATATCGAAATAGGGAATTTAAATCCATAAGGATATAGTATTGATTAAATATAGGTGAGATGAATTGATTATGTATTAGGTGTATAAGGAAGAAGTTGAAAGAATCACCATGGATGACACGAGATAAATGTACAATGAAAGCACTATTGTAGTTAATGGAGGTCGATTCTAATTGGCAGACTTGCCATTGATAAATGGATAGGATGTTTGAATTGTATAATCTTACGTGAAATAGTAATGAAAATTATATAAGAAATTAGGATCCAGTGGTGTATATATATACTACTAATAGTAGTGTGCTTATGAAATAATATGATAATTGATATGAATTGGGGAAAATATAGTATATATGTATGGATATGGTCTCCTAGTAGTGGGGACGGGACTTCCCCTGGAGCAATACCCTGTGAGGATTGTCAGGTGGTGTTGACCAAAGAGTAGGCCAATATTAAAGACTACTCTTGGAAGTACCCACTGAATATTATGTCTATGAACATAATGGGCTTATATGCCATTGTATAGGCTTACATGTCAATGGATAGACTTAAATGACAGTGGATATCCGTAAAGAATAGAGGGATTATACGTAATGGACTAATTGTCAGTCCACATCAGGAATGAATAAATGGATAATGATCCTATGATGGCCTAAGTGCCAGTATACGTATACCTTGAGTTGGCCTGAGTAACTATACGTAAATGTCATGACAGTGAAATTGTTCTGGGCTTCCCTTGGGGATTGGATCCCAAGAAGTATGACTCTTGGAAGTCCCAGGTGGATACTGTTTGAAGTGGGACTCATTAGATGGCCTTGGTGTGCTGACAATGTGAACCAGTAAATGATGGCATTCCTCGTGACATATAGAAGGATTGATAGACAGTATTGAAGGATTGATAGACAGAGTAGAGATCTTTTAGATGTAAGGTATATTCTACAACGACCAAGAGGAAAAATGGGCAAGGAAATTGATAGGATGCTCTACAGTTGAGCATAGGTTATGTAAGCCACAATAGGCAATGGACTATAATAATAATTAAAAAAAGATATAGGAACTACTAAGAGTTGTGAAATATGTACAAAATTCTGAGAAGAACATGAATTCATGTAATAGTGACTGTGTTGTAAACCATGTCAGATGACTAATCAAAATGAAAGAGTAAACTATCTATGGGGAGAGTAACCGAGGAAGTTAAAATGAATTATACCTATATGTAATATGTTTATATCATACCACCACTACTATTATTATTGGGGGTAGCCCCATGTGAGTATACAAAACACATTTTGTCGTTATATACGGATATGATGCAGACACCAAACAGACTGGGTCCATGTGTGATCTGAAGTGTACTGGGTACACGTTTTGTTGTATATACGGATATATTATAAATATAAATTTCCCTATGCACTGGGTGCACGTTATACGACTTGATATTACTATCTTCTTGCGGCTTATGTGCCCGAAGAGTGGTTATCTCTGTGCGGCTTATGTTCCCGGAGAGTATGGTTATCTCTGTGCGGCTTAGGTGCCCGGAGAGTATGGTTACCTCTGTGCGGCTTAGGTGCCCGGAGAGTATGGTTACCTCTATGCGGCTTATGTGCCTAGAGTGTATGGCTATCTCTGTGCGGATTATCTTCCCGGAGACTCTTGTTATCTCTGCGCGGATTATGTTCCCGGAGACTATCGTTATCTTTTATAAGGACTTGGATACAAGGAAGTATCCTGCATTGATGTGACTACTAGTACAGATGAGAGGCCATATGTTACTGCACAATGGGGATTGTGCCATGTGAAGAACGTAAGATGTGATATCAGGTACTTATAAGTGAACAATAATATATCAAATTGGATATAAGATGTGAGGTGACAAGAGAAGGTATTTTGAGGTGTGATTTCGAAGCACTCGGTAGTGTGTGTGGGTGCACCAAATGTGGTGACATGAATTTTGGGTTTCACGAAAATTGTGAAATTTATTGGGGATTCTTGTCCTATGGGAAAGAATAACAACTTGTTAATACTGATAAACTGAGTAAATGTTATGTTCGGAGGACGAGTGATGAAGAAATGTGAAGTTAAGATGGTGGCCTGATGGCCTTACATAAGAAGTTAGTCGTGATGGGGTCAAGCGATGATGACTAATAATGACCAGTAACTTAAATTGTGTGGACTAAAGAAAGGTTGATAGCTCGGTGGAGTGACTCAGTGCATAGTATGTGGTATGTGCTTGGTAGGAGAAATATATCCTTTGGAGATACATTATATTGATGAAATTTTTGAAATTGCTTTAAGGATGAAATTAGTTCCATGTGGTAGAACGATTAGGTTTGGAAATTTACAGTTTGATGAGACTTATATGTGATAATTACGATGTAGTATATTATGATGGACATCCATGATTAAATGTCGATGATTATGAAATTAAGGTATAAATGAGTGAAACATATATTGAATCTACAATATTGGCACTGAATGATGAGTAAAAATGGTTAGTTGGTGAAAATCTTAGGCATAAGGCCTTTGACGCAGAAGTCATTGATGGATTTTGTGCTTAAACCTTGAGATAAGACAAATAAATGATCAATGTAAACTATAAATACGGCCTTGTGTATGGAAAGTTTCATGAATGGATTTGTGGATGAAGACCTTAAAGTGACTGACATGAAGTACAAACTACGATGAGGGTTGTTAGTCCCGTATCACGAAGAGAAAAATATTGATGTGATTAACTAAGAAGATGCAGAGTCATGTGAGTGGGGATTATTGGGTACGGTAGAGTATCGTTAAAACTGGGAGGTATATGCTTAGTGGAAAAGCTAAGACGTCAATGAAATTGTAAGATCAGTATTATCAGTGGAAAGGATAGGTATCCTAGTGTATCATTGAAACAATATTGGCAGCGAAAGGATTGAACTTTTAAAGAAATGGTGAGTTAAAATATTCAGAAAATAACTGGTAAATATTGTTATGTATGACCTTGGGTCAGATAAGGCGTAATAATTAAAAGTTGTGACTGTAATTGAAGACTCTTTGAGGAATAATTATTTAAACTACTATAAATATCATATAATACCTTTTTCAAGTCACTAAGGGGTTCCCATCAACCCACTTAGCCTAAATCTCACTTTTACGTTTTCTACCTATCCGAACATGGTTCGGTCTTTTAATTACTGCGGAGAATCCTCATGCCGTGAACCTCTCATATTTTAGTACTTATTCTAGACTTAATTACCTTTCTAACAACCTATCAAACGAGTTATAAAGTTCTTGTCTGCTCCGGATATCGCCGTTTGAAGTTGGACAAGCAAATCTGTCAGCCAACCTCAAACAGCACCCAAACCATCCTTCACTCCAAGAATTATTTCGGACAAACCACTCCACCAATTCCTCTCAAATTTTTATACAAAACACTAGACACCTCAAGCTTCAATTTGACATATCATGAACCTAATTTGACAGGGAAAAGAAGCGAGAATAAATTTCCCAAACTCGCACCAGAACAGCCACAAGTGCAGTGCCGTTTTGAGCAGTCTGTTCTCTCTGCCTTCTACAGGACAGCCTAGTTATCCTTTGGTTCTAAAATTTTTATACAAGGTAGATGACATCACAAGCTTTAAAACAGTGTATGGCACGTCCCTATTGGACCTTTTTGGAGGGAGATATGCTCTCCCAAAATTACACCCAAATACTGCCAATTTCTAGAAATTTTACCAGAGTTTCCTTTGTTTTTCTAATAAATCCCACCTTTGAAGGTGTGTTATCTAACCTCAATTGTACCTAATAGACATGGGTGGCACTCAAGGACCAGCAATGTCTTGGTGCTATTACAACCCTTCACAATTTATATCATTTGGCTTACTTTTCCGTTCAATTATCTCGTTATAAAATCTTAAACCATTTCAATCACATTAATTACTTTGCATGCAATTCTTTGACATAAAACATAAATCAAATCCTAGAATAGGCCCAATGTCCTTTCATCATATAGCATGCTTCAATATTACATCAAGTCCCTATAATACAAATTACAAACCTCTTTACAAATATTACAACAGTTCTCCAATATACATAATGAAACATCAAAGTAAATCATGCTAAATAAATGACTAAACTTAGCCAAAAATGACATGAACAAAGATGACACATGATAATCCTAACTCAATACAATGTTCATGTCTTAAGTCTAGCCTAGCCCCAATGGCCCCAAATTGCAAAATCCACCATAAATCAACGAGCTCATCCTACAGGCCACTTGCCCGCCGTTCCCACACCACTGGCACCCTTAGATGCAGATATATCTCAGTAATCCAGAGGTTCTGGAGAATACTCTGCCCAATGGCTCACTTAGATGCATATCAATAACATAATACAACATTCAAAACGGGATAAAGCAAGGGATTTAGTGAAGTAGGAAAGCATAGGGAACAAAATATGACGAAGCTGGAATGGTCAATGCCAATACCATGCAACGTCCGGCCTAGTGGCCTCGACACATAGCCTACGGGTTTCAAACCAAGGAGTGTTCCCAGATCATCAACCAAGGCACCCTCCATCCATATACACCCGAGATTTCCTAGTGTGCTCCTCTATGGATCACACACCACGACCCCAGGTCAACTGGAACTCCCTCACGGAGACGTATTCAGTGAAAGTCCATAACGCCCGAAGGCAACTTTCTACTGGCCAGAGACTCGGTACATCCTATGTACCACTAAACATACACAATGTATGAACATGTTATACTACATTATTCACATACACCTCCAACCACTACCCTCAACGGGCATGGTGGAGCACACAAGGGGATCAAACCCCAGTACCAAGAGATTTCCTGAATAATCTCCTTCTTCCATCCCCAATTCAATATGTTCCCGACCTTGGTACTGGGGTTTGATCTTCAGGTGTACGTCCTTCCCATTGAATCTTTAGCATTGGAATATTCTTGCTTCTCAGCCTCTTTTCACTGCGGTCAAGGATATCAATAGGACCTACAGGAGTCTTTAAGTTCTCCTAAATTTCAATATCATCCAGTAGCACCACATGTGATTCATCCGGAACATAACGCCGCAGCTGCGATACATGGAAAACGTCGTGCAGATTCGACAACTGTGGGGGCAAGGCAAGCTTATAGGCCACTAATCCAACTCTTTTCATTATCTGATACTATAACACCTCACAATTCTAAAACATATTTTAATATATTAATATTGGATTAAAGGGAAGGATTAGTGGAAATCTTGAAAATCAGGTCAAAATACAAAGTAAGGGTAAAACAGTAATTAGCCAAATACACAACCCCAGGAAGGTAAAATTGAGTAGGAAGTCTCAAATGATAAAAATAACCCTGGAAATGGATTTAGAATGAAAAATTGAGTGGTTAGGCAAATTTCAGAAAATTCAGTGAATAATATTTTTACCGGGTAAAAGTACCGCGGTACAGTTGCACCGTAAAGCGTGCTGATTGAATTTTTAGCTCTAGGTTTTGAATACAAGTTATAAATGGTATATAGGACTAGGAAATATACATAAATTAGTGAGTTTGGAGAAGCGTGCCTACGGCGCGCGTAACAGCTTAAAACTGCATTTTCTCCGAACGACCGGAAAACTCAGGATTCATCTGATCAAGGGTAATTAAAGGACAATGGTTAATGTTAAAAATTAGAGTTTCTAAATAGGTTATGAATTTACGGACGTTTAGCGGATTAAGCGGGAGTTTCGAATTAATTTGAATCACGTGAGGTGGCGGTGGGACCCACCCCACTTAAGTTATAACATGACATGTGACAAAAGGTCACGATTCACTCATCACTCTCCCTTCTCTCTCTCCTAGGCCGCAGCTTCCATGGGTGGAAGGGGAAGATTTCTTCAAAAATTCATTTGCTTCTAACTTCCTCAATACACCACCTAATCAACCAAAGTTTGTGAGCAAATTTGTTGGAAACCACCACCCGAACACATCCCACTGATTAGTTTCCCTTGAAACCTCTCTATTGTGAGGAAATGGACAAAGTCAGCCACGAATTTTGAGGAGAAAATTGGGGTTTTTGTAGTTGTTGCTCAAGCTTTGCTTAGGGATCAATTGGAGGAGCCTTATGACTAGATTGTGGGTAAGTTTCAACACCTCTCATGGTTGATTTGATGAATTTAATTTCATGAAAACCTAGGGCTTGTATGCTTGATTTATGGAGTTAGAGAGCTCAAATTGAGATTATGTATTAGATAAATATGTCTTAGAATGATATGTTGGAGTGATAAATGCAATAAAATTTATTGAGGAAATGTGCTCATAACTTAGGAAATTTTGATGAGAAATCCAACATTTTGTGATTTTGAATTGTGTTAGGATTGTGTAATTGAATTGTTGTATGGTTGTATGAGTTAATAATAGGATTGTATGAGGTGTGGAGCAGTTGAATTGGATGGAATGATCCTTAGTATAGGCCTATGATGATTTCGGCCAAAGAGGGGAAAATGGGGTGTTGATGTTGTGAAATTGTATGATTGGTATGTGGTGGTGTCAAATGGTAATTAGAAGGGTTGTATGATAAATTGATGCTTTGGAAATCAAAAGAAAAATGGTTGAATTGTATGAAATTGGAAATTGAACCTAGAGTGAAATTAATGACAAAATGAGGTTGTGATGATGTAGGTCGCAAATTGGCACCTAAAATGACATTGGGGTAACCTTGGGATGCCTAAGAAAAATAGAAAGAAAATAAAGAAAAATATTTTGTGTTTTAACACTAATTTGGCCGAACCTCACTAGGTGGGGGAGGAGAATTTGGCGTTTTGTGAATTTGGTGGTTTACCGTGTTCTGACGATCCGTATATGGTCGTTGTAGGTTTCCTTATACGGATTTGAACCCTGAACCGTGAGCTCGGTTAGTTGTCCTTGGTCCCAGACCAAAAGGGATTGTGGTGATTATTTTAAATCATGCATTTATGCTTGAGAATTGGCATGTAATTGGTGAATGGAAGTTGATTGGGAATGTCCTCGGTGTAGGCATTCTGATTGTGTATCTAGCTCGGGAAATATACTGCATTGGAGCTGTGGGAGAGGATTATACAGGTAACCTCTTGGTACTGGGGTTCGATCCCCTTGTGTGTTCCACCATGCCCGTTGAGGGTAATGGTAGGAAGTGTATGTAAATAATATAGGATAACATGTTCATGCGTATTGTATGTGTGGTGGTACATAGGATGTACCGTGTCTCTGGCCAGTAGACTGTTTGCCTTCAGGCGTTACGGACTTCCACTAGATAGGTCTCCGTGAGGGAGTTTCAGTTGACCTGAGGTCGTGGTGTGTGATCCGGATAAGAGCACACTAGGAAGTCTCAGGTGGTTATGGATGGAGGGTGCCTTGGTTTGATGTTCTGGGAATACGCCTTGGTTTGAAACCCGTATGCTTATATGCCGAGCCAATAGGCTGGACGTTGCGTGGTTTTGGCATTGACAAATCCAGCTTCGTCGTATTTTGTATCCCTATGCTCCCCTATTTCACTAAATTCCTTGCTTTATCCCGTTTTCAGATGTTATGTTCTATTATTTATATGCGTCGAAGTGAGCCATTGGGCGGAGTATTCTCCAGAACCTCTGGGTTACTGAGATATATTCGTATATCTCACCCCGCTTTGGGGGCTTTATTTCAGGAGGTAGCAGTGGTGTTGGAGCGGCGGGTAAGAAGCCCGTATGATGTTTTGGACGTAGGACTACCTATTTTTCATTTTGTTGGCCATTGTGTCTAGGATAGACTTAGGTCATGAATAATGCATATGATTAGGAGATGATTATCATTTTGTTCATGATGTATTTTGTCTAAGTTTAGTCTTGATTTATCATGTTTATTTTGGAGTATTTATTATGTTTTACTTGGAGGTTATGGTTTGTAAATTGTAATATGTCATTTGGAGGATTTGTGATTTGTACATGAAGACTTGATGTAATATGGAAGAATGTAATATGTTGAAAGGGCAATAGACCTATTCTAGGATTGATTTATGTTTTATATTGCAAGAAGCATGAAAATGAATATTGTGATATAAATTGATTAAATTGAGGAAGTAAGCATGAATGATGTATAATGATTAAATTGTATATAAACTGTGTGGGTTGTAAGAGCACCAAGGCATTGCTGGTCCTTGTGTGCCACCCAATGATTATTAGGTACAATTTGAGGATGTTAGAAGAATTTTGCAAATTAGGGATTTATTGGAAAAACAAAGGAAACTCTGGCGAATTTTCTAGAAATTGGAAAAATTTAGAGCATATCTCCCTCCATAGAAGTCTGATAGAGACGTTCCATACGTCTTTTTGAAGCTTGAGATGTCCTCTATCTTGTGGTAAAATTTGGGATTTTTCTGGGTTGGGATTTGGCCTATAGAAGGCTGAGAACACAGACTACCCTGTTGGCCCCTGCACATGGGGATGATCTGCAGCAAATTTGGGGAATTTATTCCCGCTTCGTTTCTTGGTGAAATTAGGTGTATGATATTCCCAATTGAAGCTTGGGGTGTTTAGTTTGTTGTATAAAATTTTTAGAGCAATTGATTGAGTATATTTTCCAGAATAATTGATTGAATGAAGGATGTTTGGAGCTGTTTTGCGGTTGGCTGGCAGATTTTCTTGTCCAACTTCAAACGGCGATATCCAGAGAAAACGAGAACTTTATGACTCGTGTGATAGCTTCCTAGAAAGGTAATTAAGTCTATAATAACATACTAAAAGATGGCATGCTTGTAGAATGCGGTTTGTCCGCAGAAATTTAAAGACCGAACCATGTTCGGGTAGGTAGAAAACGTAAAAGTGAGATTTTAGTTAAGTGGGTTTATGGGAACCCTTAGTGACTTGAGAGATGTAATATCTGTTATAAAAATAGTTAAATAATTATTCTGGAAAGAGTTTACAGTTACGGTCACGGCTCTTATTTATTACACTTTTTATTGTTTTAAATGCTCGCGTAATAAACATAAAAAGTGTACTCGCATTTTTATAAATAAATTGTTGTGATTGTAACTGCTCTTAATATCATAATTAATGTTAACAATACTGGTGTACAATGGGCTGTTACAGATACGGCCCAATAAATCAAGGACTCAGCTTCCTCACACCCAATGCACGGCCAACACCCGTAACTAAAGATAACACCACAAATACATGATCACCTTCTTCAAATTCCAACGGTCTGTGTCTATTATCATAGTAACTTTTCTACCGATTCTGTGCCTGTTTAAGATTTTCTCTGATCATTTCAATCTGTACTGTAGTTTCTTGCACAAAATTCGGCCCAAATCTCTCTTTCTCACCTACTTCAGTCCAACACGTAGGAGTACGACATCTCCATCCATACAATGCCTCATACGGTGCCATGCCCAGACTGGAGTGAAAACTGTTATTGTAAGAAAATTCCACCAATGACAAGTACCTGTCCCAAGCAGTACCCTGCTCCAATGTGCAAGCTCTCAGTATATCCTCAAGTGTCTGTATGGTTCTCTCAGTCTGACCATCAGTCTGCGGGTGATACGCAGTGCTCAGTCTGAGCTGAGTGCCAAAAGCCTGTTGCAAGGCTCCCCAAAAGGGCGAAGTAAATTTCGGGTCACGATCACTGACAATGCTAACCGGTATCCCGTGGAGCCTTACAATCTCATTTACATATAATTTTGCTAACTTCTCCATAGAGAAATCCACTCGCACTGGCAGAAAATGTGCAGACTTCGTAAGCCTGTCCACTATAACCCAAATCGAATCGTAACCAGCCTGAGTCCGAGGCAACCCAACAACAAAATCCATAGAGATGCTCTCCCATTTCCACTCTGGTATATCCAGTGGCTGAAGTAAACCAGCAGGTTTCTGATGCTCTATCTTTACTTTCTGATAAATCAAACATCTCGATACGTACTCAGCAACATCCTTTTTGATCCCAGGCTACCAGAACTCAATTTTGAGATCTTGATACATTTTTGTAGCACCTGGGTGAATAGCAAACTGACCTTTGTGGTTGTGGGCCTCAACCATTACCTCCTCTGCCAGCTCCTTAGGCAAAACAATCCCGCCCTTATATAATAACACTCCCTGTTCATTCACAGATATGTCGCTCTGGCCTTTCAAGTATTTCACATTATCATTCCGTATTTGCGTTTCTTTAATCTTCTCTAGCAACTCATTCTCAATTCTAGTCATCTCAATAGAACACATTCTACCTGCAAAGAAATCTGTTATCTTCAAATCCCGAAACTGCTCAATCACTTCATTATCCCACATCATCATATGAGATAAGCTGACAGATTTCCTACTCAAAGCATCTGCCACCACATTAGCTTTTCTCGGATGGTATTTCAGTTCAAAGTCATAGTCCTTTAATAATTTAACCCATCTCCATTGTCTCATGTTCAGCTCTTTTTGATCAAACAAATATTTCAAGCTCTTGTGATCACTGAACACAACAAATTTCATCCCATACAAAAAATGCCTCCAGATTTTCAAGGCAAATACAATAGCAGCAAGCTCCAAGTCGTGCGTCGGATAATTTTCCTCATGAGGCTTCAACTGCCTAGACGCATAAGCAACCACTCTCCTTTCTTGCATCAGAACACTCCCCAAACCTTTCTTGGAAGCATCACAGTATAATTCAAACTCACCCTCCGGATCAGGAAGAATCAACACAGGAGCAGTAGTCAACTTCTCTTTAAGTGTCAGAAAACAGTCTTCACATTTCTGGGTCCACACAAAATGAGTATCCTTTCGTGTCAATCGGGTCAACGGCAATACCATAGCAGAAAACCCTTGTATAAACCTGCGATAATAACCAGCAAGGCCCAGAAAGCTCCTGATCTCAGTCACAGTCTTAGGTCGTTTCTAGTCACTTACCGCTTCAATCTTACTAGGATCCACCGCAACACCACTAGCAGAAATAACATGACCCAGAAATTTCACTTCAGAAGCCAGAATTCACACTTAGATGGCTTAGCATACAACTTCTTATCTTTCAACACCTGCAACACAGTCCTCAGAAATAATTCAAACTCACCCTCCGGATCGGAAAGAGTCAACACAAGAGCAGTAGTCAACTTCTCTTTAAGTGTCAGAAAATAGTCTCCACATTCCTGAGTCCACACAAAAGGAGTATCCTTTCGTGTCAATCGGGTCAACGGCAATACCATAGCAGAAAACCCCCATATAAACCTGTGATAATAACCAGTAAGGCCCATAAAGCTCCTGATCTCAGTCACAGTCTTAGGTCGTTCCAGTCACTTACCGCTTCAATCTTACTCGGATCCACCGCAACACCACTAGCAGAAATAACATGACCCAGAAATTACAATTCAGATAGCCAGAATTCACACTTAGATGGCTTAGCATACAACTTTTTATCTTTCAACACCTGCAACACAGTCCTTAGATGCTCTGTATGCTCCTTTTTACTTTTGGAATAGATCAAGATGTCATCAATAAACACTATCACAAACTGATCCAAATACGATTTAAAAATGCGATTCATATAATCCATGAACACTGCCGGGGCATTAGTAAGCCCAAAAGGAATCACTTGATACTCAAAGTGTCCATATCTAGATCAGAACGTCGTTTTAGGCACATCCTCTGGTTTAATCCGGATCTGGTGGTACCCGAACCAGAGATCAATCTTAGAAAATACACAGGCACCCCTCAACTCATCCAACAAGTCATCAATACATGGCAATAGGTACCTGTTCTTAATTGTAACTTTATTCAGCTGTCGGTAGTCAGTACACAATCTTATGCTACCGTCCTTCTTTTTCACAAATATTATTGGTGCTCCCCATGGAGACACATTCGGCCTGATAAAATTCTTTGCAGATAGGTCTTCAATATGTTTCCTCAACTCAGCCAGCTCCAGTGGCGACATCCAGTATGGAGCCAAAGAGATAGGCCCCACACCAGGCAACAAATCAATCGAGAACCCAATCTCTCTCTCAGGTGGAAATTTCGGTATCTCATCAAGAAATACATCCGCAAATTCATTAACAACCGGAATACTTGAAATCTCTAGCTCCATATCACCAACTAATCCACCCAAGAAGACATAACCCAGATCACCAGCCTTCAAGGCTTTAATTGTTGACAGACAGACAGATAAGGAGACGGACAAACAGCGGGCTTCTCGTGAGATAATATCAACCTCTTTCCGCAAAAATCAATCATTGCGCAGTTTTGAGACAACCAGTCCATACCCAAAATCACATTAACAGAGGCCAGGGACAAGATAATCAAATCAATAGTGTAACCCCTGCCTTCGTAGACAAACCCAACCTCTTTACAAATAAAGGAGGAATTACTAACCTCTCGTGTAGTAGTAGTAATATGCATAGGGGGAATCATCCGAGTTACTATTTAAATGCACTTGAGGATTTATTGAAGCATACGTGTTTTACTGTTGGAGTTGGGCTTGTGATAAGCTCAGTGAGGTAAGCTCCTAGTTCTAGTTGCTCCTCTCTCTTGTGATCCCACCATGATGGTGGGCATTATGGTTGTATTGTATGAAAGTATGTGGTATGATGTATATGTGCATTCATTCACATTCATATAGATGTTATATGATTCTTGATGTTATGATAATGCACTGATGATATATGTTATGAGGATCCTGGCCAGTGATCATAGTATCTAGGCTGCCAATGACTTGACTCTGGGAGCTATTTCATACTGAGGTTGTGTTGACTGTCTATGGCTTGACCCTGGAGTCACACAGGTGTAATCGTCTATGGCTTTGACCCTAGGGTTACACAAGGATGATATGACGGTGCTATGTTTATGTTGTATGCCTGTATTATATGCTTTATATCTGACTTGTCATGTAAGAAGTGAGCTTAGGGGATTAGCGGATCCTCTATGAACCTTGAGCTTACTGAGATGTGTTATCTCACCCCGTTTGGGGACATCATTTCAGGTACCCAGAGTAGTGATGATGCTTCTAGGGGCAAAGCCCCCGCCTTGGAGTAGTGGATGACGATGCTAATTTATTTTATTACGATTAGACTTTGTGATGGCATGTATAATTATTAACATGCCTAATTATCTTATCTTGAGATTATATTATCTATTTACGTAGGCTCATGACTGTAGTATTGGAGCCATGGATTATTTACTGATGCTTAGACGTTTTGGAAATCAATATAGACTTGATGTATGTATTCATTTAATTAGGCATGGAGCCTTATTGTTTGTATTGACTCTGAGAGGGGATCACAGTCCGTGTGGGACTTGTGAGCTGTCTGTTTAATTATTGTATCTATTAGGTTATTGTATGTGCGGGACCAAGTTCCCAGTTATCCGAAATACAGTCGTTATGCTGTCCGTGAGACTCCGTCAGGAATGACAGTTGAGGTTATATCCGGATGGTCAACGGCCACTAGTGATGGCCAATGGTTTTAATTAGTAGACTTAGATGTTAATGTTACGCTAATGCAATATATCAGATGAACGCTTTGAAAATGTTTTAGAAAATATTTTGAAAAAAGTTTACTCGTATTTTATAAGATGCTTTATTATTTTTTTAAAATAAAATCTTCCGTTGTGTATGCGAAATATCATGTATGTTAACAACCGAAGTACTACAGAGTGTTACAGTAACTGAGGCACAGGGTTTTGCTTAGTCATTGTTGACTTATTGTATTCATAAATATCCATTGTATTTATTAGATAGGGTATTGCTTACTCATTCTTATCTTATGTATTTAATAGATAGGATATGGTTGATGACTCATTCCTATCCTTTGTATAGTTGTTGACTCATTCTTTATCCGTTGTATTTAATATTATGATGCACATAAAGGTATATACTATTATTATTATTATTATTATTATTATTATTATTATTATTATTATTATTACTATTTTTCATGGTGTATTACACACGGCATGCGCAGATCATATTCGCTTATAGTTGCAGCGAGTATTGTGCATAACTCACTTAGGGGTGGCAATTCGTGTTTATGGGTCGGGTTCGGGTCGACCTGTGTCTGACACGAACACGAATAGCCTCAACCCGAACACGACACGATTAACAAATCGTGTTATAAAATTCAACCCGTACACGACCCATATATAAACGGGTTGACACGATATAACCCGAATTTGAGGGCAATCTGTATTTTACACGATACAACCTGACACGACACGACCCGACACGACCCGACCCGACACGAGTAAACAGAAAGTGATATTAATTCAAATCATATTAAAACTGTTCAATCTAATTCAAATCAAAATAACTTACTACATTGAACTCCATCAATCCAACATCAAAACATAATTAAATGCAACCTACAACAAATGTCTCATTCTTACAACAATTTCTTCCACCGAAATACAAATTAAGATCACAAATTCAAGATCATTTAACTGATGAAAAATTTGAAATATAAAAGTCATTAAGCAACAGAGTAATTTTGAGCGCCATGATCAGCTATTGAATGTAGATTCATGTCCATGATATCTTCTGTCAATTCTTCCAAAGCTATTGCTGATTGCTCTATAAAAATAAAAATCAAATGAGTTAATTAAAATCCTTAAAATAAATAGTTAATGAATAAGTGATTGATAATGTATATTACCTTGCTCTCCATATAACCAATCTCTAGTGCAAATCAATGCTTCAACTATGTCAGGTTTGAGTGAACTTCGGTATTGATCAAGTACTCTTCCTCCAACACTAAAAGCACTTTCCGAAGCAACACTAGAAATAGGTATCCCAAAAATATCTCTTGCCATTGCAGCAACTTCTGGATACCTAAATTGATTAGCCTTCCAATATGATAACACATCCAAGCTAATATTTCTTCTGTCAATCCTTGGATCCTCTAAATATAATTCAAGCTGAGTCTTTTGTGGCACAACCACTTCATGAAAAGTATCAAATTCCTAACAATATTATAAAATAAATAATATCAATAAATATACAAAAGAATATAAACAATTACAAGACAAATAATTATGTTAACTTACACTCAAAACATCTCGAGATGTAGTAGAAATTGAGGTTTCATCAATTGTCTCACTCCCACCATCTGTAGCCCTCCTTGTTGAAGAAATAGATGAATAGTTTCTGATTCCATCATTTGCATACTCATTAAACAAGGAAACCAATTTGTCTTTCACCTTTGTGGATTCGTTCACCCCATCATCACCATACAACTTATTGTAGCACCATTCAACAAAACTCATCTTATATCTAGGATCCAAAATGACAGCTATGGCTAAAATCATACTAAATTCAGACCAATATTTGTCAAATTTAGTGAACATCTTTTCAGCCATGTTCACAATATAAGCATCATCACTTTTCAATCCTTTTTGTAATGTCAGATGTGCAGTAAAAATATAAGGAAAGTAAAGATTTGCAGTTGGATGCTTGGTTTTAGAGAAGACGCAAGTAATATCATAAAATACATGCAAGAACTCATTGATCTTTTCTATCCTATCCCATTCATCTCTAGATGGTTAATATTTGTAGTTGGAATCACTTAACTCAAGGTGCATGAAGGCACGTTTATAGAAGAGTGCACTATCAAGCATGAGAAAAGTAGAATTCCATCTTGTTGGAACATCTTGCCTACAACCTCTTCTAGATGCAAGAGAACTTTGAGCAACACACTGCAAAAATTTTTGTTTCCTTGCTTGTGACCCCTTCACATACTTAACACTTTCCCTAACTTTCACAATAGATGCATCAACCTCTTTCAATCCTTCTTGAACTATCAAATTTAATATGTGAGCACAACATCTCACATGAAAAAACTCACCATTGCATAAAAGTCCACCTCCAATCAACAGTTGATCTCTCAAAAATTGAACACAAACATCATTTGCAGAAGCATTATCCAATGTAATTGAAAAAAATTTCCCATCTAACCCCCAATCCTTCAAAAAGGTGTGAATTTTTTCAGCCAATGAGATTCCAGTATGTGGAGGTGGCATAAACCCAAAATTTAGAACTCTTTTATGCAGATGCCAACTCTTGTCAACAAAATGTGCAGTCAAACATATAAATCCATCAGTGTTTAAAGAAGTCCATAAATCAGATGTTAAACTAACTCTACTGGTATTCTCCTTTAACATATTCAAGCATCTATCTTTCTCCCTTTTATGCAACTTAACACAATCAGCCTTCACTGTGTTTCTAGTTATAATATTCAAATCCGCACGCAAATATAGAAGAAGAGTTCTAATGCCTTGCCATTCAGTAAATTGAAATGGCAAATCATGCATAATAATGGCAGCTATCAATAACTCCCTAAATTTCTCATGGTCAAATTTAGGCTCTAAACTGAAGGAGCTATTTTGAGTTGAAAGCATCATCTGCCCAACATCCCTAGTATCTCTTCTCACACATCCATCCAAATGTCGCTTTAAATTACCAGTGCCATATTTACTATCAGCCATGTATAATTGATCACAATACTTACATTTGGCTTGAATTTTACATCCATCCTTATTTATTGGAATGCGCTCGAAGTGTTGCCAAACCTTGGATACTAACTTTCTCGATTTCTTTGTTGGCGCCTTTGTGCCTGTTGACCCAGCTGTATTATCACCCTCAACATTTGCATCTTGAACATCAACCTCGTGATCCATCATATTCTCTCCACTGCTGTTGTGTGATTCAAAGTCCATCTACATGTAAAAAGGAGAAGTTAGAATATCTATTATATAAATGAGAAAGCAAAACTCAGAATTTACATATATTATATATGATCACAAAGTTAAAAAGTTTCATGCACAAACTATTCCAATGCAGTTCCAAAGACTAGTGTAAGCAATATCAACTTTAAAAATACATGGCAATGCAATAGGAAATGTCCAAGTGCTAATGCAGATTGCCAAGTCTCTAAAAAAAAGACATGTTTGTAAGAACTACTGCCAACTATAGCAAGTAATTTATGGAACCAGGATTATGGAAACTTGCAGCGAAGACCAAAAAATTAAGAACTACTGACATGTTTGTAAGAAATTCCCATTCTTCCACTTCTATACTCTAATCAGTTTCTTATGCTTTCAAGACCAAAAGTTTTCTGCTTTAATTTCACTTCATTGATCACCTAATCGTGACCAAGCTGCTCAATGTAGACTACATTGACAAGCTCGGTTTATGCCATCAATAGGGGTCTAACATTGCTTATTTATCTCACATATTCCTCGTCCAAGTAATCAGATCACAGGACAACTAAAGTCTAAAGAAAAATTATTTTCATGCTCACTATAATTCGATCTTCACATTAAGAAGATATTTAGAATTTTCATAGTTCCTAAGCCACATTAATGTTCTGACTTAGATTAATACACCCTTTAGTCAACAGTGAGAATTTCAATTTCAAGACATATAAAACAAAAAATGCTTAACTAACATCTATCTTTTATGTCTCAGCCTGATTTATCTACCATTCCTTTAAACAAAAAACCCGCTAACAAAAAACGCAAGAGAACAATATTAATATATACACACAATAGATACTTAAATAAACCAAACTAAATAAAACGAATAAACAGTGAAACACTTTAGTTTTTTATACTTCCTCTATTAGTGAAAGTTGAACTTTTAAGAACTCAGTGAATAAAACAATCACCCAAGTCAATTTTCTTACTGCTATCAAACCCCACACCATAGCATATTATTAGATAAACAGACATATAAACATACCAGCAACTATTTTTACATACTAAAAAGAAAAAGAAAAAGAAGGGGTTTCGACGCAAACCAGCAGAAGCAGGGCTGTTCCTTAGAAACCCGCGACTGGAAAAAGGTACCTGTAAAGTGTTCAACATATCAAGCTCAACAGGTGGTTGAAAACGAGTATACCGATTTTGATTTAACATTTCAAACTCAAATTGCAATGCAAAACATGGAAAGTTTGGGCTTGTTATGTTGATAATATTTTCTTTTTTAAGTGGTGAGGTTTGTTCAGTGAAGTCTTCTGCATGATGTTGCAGGAAGCATGTTGTTTTTGGTAAAGTTGTCAAGGGAATGGACACTCTGAAGAAAATTGAGCAGGCGGGAACATCTGATGGGAAACCTACCCAACTAGTTAAAATTATTGATTGTGGTGAAATGTCTGAAACAAAAATTCAGCTCACAGTCGAGAAGGAGAAAGGTACTTGTGATAAGGATAGACATTGACAAATATATTATAAACCTTGTTACTTCTATATGCTGCTAAGTGCATTTGTTTTTAATATATAAACTGTATCTCATTTTAGTGAAAAGGAGAAAATCAGGGAAATCCCTAACTTCTGATGATAGTTCTGACAAAAAATCAAGGGTAAAGAGAAAAAAATCGTCCAAAGACACAAGGAAGAAAAGGAGGAGATACTCAACATCTGATAGTGATAGTGGTAGTGATAATTATTCTGAGTCAGATTCAGCTTCGGATTCTGAATCGCATTCTGATTCAAGTTCCTCTAGTTATGGGAAACACAGGAAGAGGAAGAGAAATAAGCGCAAGCATGGGAAGAAGAGGAGAATTGGACGTAAGCAGAGAAGGAAAAGCCAGCACGGTAGAAGCAGAAGATCAAGACCCAAGTCCAGATGGTCTGATTACAACTGGCCTTTAGCATGGCCCCTTTTCCTATAGTGCTTATGCCTCAGTAAGAATTTGCCTGATATCTTCTTCAATTGAATTACTTTCCCTTTTTCAGGAGCTCAGATGGTTCAAGTGATAAAGAAAGTGAGAGATCTAGTGCTAGTGGCAGTAGTTCTGGTGATGAGAAAGCTGATCACTCTGGTCGTAAAACACATGCTGACAATAATGCACAAAGAGATCTAGTGCTAGTGGCAGTAGTTCTAGTGCAAAGTGTTAAAAAAAATACAAGGTTCAAGCTCAAACCCGTGACAAATGCATACCAGATTCGTTTGATTCCTTGTTCGAACAAGAAGACGCTGCGCTGGAGGCGAGAGAGAGGCGAGACCAAAGAGACGGGGCAGAGAGGCGAGAGCTGCGCGTTAAATGGAACCCTAAGGCATTTTTTTCTTTCCTTTTATACTTCGACGGAAACCCTAAGGCGTTTTTAATAATTCTTTATTAAAAAAAATAACTTTAAATTGAACCAGACCTTTCACGGGTCAAAGCGGGTTCACGGGTTGACCCGTGACCCGACACGATTTTTTTCGTGTTAATTTTTTCCAACCCAAACACGACCCATTTATTAAACGGGTTGACCCATACACGAAAATTTAGTGTCGGGTCCGGGTCGGGTTCGCGGGTCGTGTCACAAATTGCCACCCCTAAACTCACTGCAACCTATGCATGTTTATTTCTATATAAATCCCACCCGCTCCACTCCCCTCCCCCACCCTTCATTGCCACTCTATCTCTTTACTCTGCTTGCTTTCTCTTTAGAAATTCATCTCTCTGTGTCAAAGTTTTCTCTTCCCACAAGATTAGTTTCAATATCTTTTTGGTTATACATTACTACTATAGGAAGGTATATGAAACCCTAAGATAGATGACATGTTTTATTTTGGTTATATGAATTAGTATACTTATTAAACACTAGAATTGTTGATATATTAATTTTTTATTTATAATAATAATTGAAAATAGCATTGTTAAAATAATTTAATTTTTTTGTTTTATATATTATATTTTAATATTGCTTTTTCTAGAATTTGAAATCGTAGGATAGATGATATATATATATATATATATATATTGTTATATATTGTTATATATTGTAGGGATTAAACCCTAGGATAGTTAATATACTAATTTTGAATTAAAATAAATAATTTTATTATTAATATAATTTAATCACTTTTGTTATATATATTTTAATATTTTTTATTTTTTAATTTGAAACCTTAGGATAGATATATTTTTTTATGTCCGTTAATGTAGGGATTAATCCCTAGGATAATTAACATTAAATTTTATTTAAATTAATAATTATAAATATCATTATTAATATATTTTAATTATTTTTTTAAATAGATTCATGGATCCTCAACCGGTTCATCACACCATGAGGATAAAGACCTCGCACCTCCTGGCTCCCCAGTGTCTCCGCGTTGCGTGATTAACCCAAATCTCATTGATCTCTCCCTCCTTACATTATAGGAGAAACACGTATCCAAATGCGTGTGAAATGACATGGATGATTGCCTGATTTATGTCAGGCACGCAACCATGCACGATAATATCAATATATTTTAGTAGATCCATCCTTACTGAGGCAGGCTGGTTTCTATCACGTTGCCCAATTGCGCAACTATGAGGTTAGTGTACATATATTGTTTGTTTAGGATTATAGGGTTTGATTGTAATTATTGATAACATCACCCACTTTATTGTTTCAGATTGATTATATGATTGTTTCAATGCTTGTAGAGCGTCAGAGACACAAACCTTTCACATGTTGATGGGTTAGTTTACGATCACTTTGGAGGTCACCATCTGTTGGGATTGCCCACTGATGGTGAGTTTTCTCCAACCAGGCTGGACAACATGATTTGTGCGCTCTGATTTTGCACATGGTGGGACTTATGTCGTATACCCATCGAGATTTTGTTGGAGGAATGTTGAGCCTGGGGTTTTTGCGTGAGGCGTACGATGACTATGAGGTCCATGCTGGGACTGAGGTCGGTCGCATTATGTACACTCGTGCATTGATTATGCGCATCTTAGGCGGGATGTTGCTCGTGCGTGGAGACATCCTCCAGTTTTGTGCTCGCTAGATTTTTACTCTTTATGGATGATTTTTAGCAAACAAGCACTTTTAACTGGGGTTTTGTTGTACTTATACACTTATATTGTGAGATGTCTAGACTGACAAACATATCACACTCTGATATGGGAGGGTGTATATTGTTATTGCAGTTGTGGGCCTAGACCAGATTCCCAAGGATCTCTCTTGATCTGTCGAACATGGTACACCCAAATGCTATATATAGACACAAGAATGAGATACTCATTGTATTTATCAACTTTTTCGCTATAATTATTACTCATACTCTACTTTTCATTTTGCAGATTCAATTTGTTTGATTGCCAATAGCAACGATTCATGAACTTGCCCAGATATGGGTATCACTTGGATGTTATGCGCAAGAGCCAAATTATATAGAGGTCGTGTTTGGATTTTCCTGCATATTCGCCTACAGATGCTCATTTCCGCAGATGGCTGGCCGTCTATCTGCTTATGTATTTTCATATCGTGGTGTTCCAACAGCCGGGCAATGTCCTTAGACAATTTGGCTACAGACAATCGATCCCCGATCAACCTATTGATAGCTCTAATCTAGCCACTATTACCCTTAGGGGGAAGCCCGATATGGACTGGAGGGATCAACACATTTTTTATATTGACTATGGAAGGATAAGGACAACCTTGTAGTGCAAAATCTTGTGCCTATGGTTGGTGAAGGGCACTTATCAGTTAATAGTACATATATTCAATGGTACAAGACAGTCACTTGGCGCTAGCTTACACAAAGAGCGGCTCAACACTAACATGTGGTATGTTTTACTTTGTGTTTTAATGTAACATTTTTTATATTACTGTGAATTAAGATTAACTTATTTTATAAAAAAAATTCAAATGCAGGGTGATCGAGTGGACACGATCGTCCACATAGCATCACCTCATTCTCGGAGTGTGTTCACGATGGATTTGGTCTTTCATGAGGCTATGCGATGTTTAGCTGCCGTCAATGAGTGATATAGTATCACAGAACTTGGAGAGGATGTGCCTCTGCCTACCATCCTTTAGACGCAAGACCCAAGCCCCACTGATCATGTTGTGCACCCATTGAGGGACATCTTTTACACCACAATTGTCTGGCAATTGCAGATATGCCTGTCCGGGTGCCAGGTCTTCCAACGCACCCCTTGGGATGTTTTTTCAGGGTATCTTACGGGGTCATCTCTGTAGTATTTTTGGCCCCCAGAGAATTCGATCCAGGCCCTTCCACTAGTCAGCCGGGATATACCCCTGGTGAACATAGCAACATGTAATCCAACCATCTTGGCAGAAACGCTTAAGGCTCATCCTTATCTCCATAAATTTTGATAGTTGCCTTTTGTTTTGTCTTCCACGCCTTCTTGTGTGATATATAAAACCCATGATTTGTTACTACCCTTTCCTGGATTGAAGCAATTTTAACATTGGGCTCCTTTCTTATCATTTTACATGTCAACAAAAAATTATGTATTAAAAACTATCCATAAATAAACTCTAAAAAATATATATATTACATACCTATGATCATTGAACAAATGAAATTAGAGTCCAACTGCTTGTGATCTTAGGAAAGAGTTTGGTTAACACAAGTATGTTCATTAACCCATTTGTCAATAACTCATTCAGTGCTATCCTTTTCTACATATGCCCTCACCTTCCATGGACAACCGTCATTGTGATTTTCACATACCATGATCAATCTTGTGGTATCACTTTTTGCTACAACAGCTGTGTGATAGTCCGCTATACAAAATTGCTTTATTGCCATATGCACATCGTGGTTGTACTCAAATATTTGGTCTTTATACTGCTCTAGACCCATATGCCAATTAGGTACTTGTTCTCCTTCCATTGCAGGCAACTCCTAATCTGGGTGTGCCCAATTAATATGCATAAAATGACCTGTTTGAGACCAAAATGCAACACTTTCATGTCCTATATAAGAACATATGTGCAGGAATAAATCAATTGTGTAGTCGACAATTATGTTTAAAAAAATTTCATTAATTAGACTATCTAACCTGTCGTTGGTGGGTCATGCATTCTAACAATGCTCGGTAAAGGAATCATATGACACATTGCAGTAGACGAACATGAATCAAAATCACCCTCGACATCGATGTCCGATGAGTCACAATTCGGAACAACACCTTCATCCACCTCATCGTCGGAGCTATTTGTATGCCACATCAGATTATACTCGTCTTAGGTAAGAACAATTTCAATTGACATTGGTGGAGGTGGGGTGAGGGTGGTGGGGAATCATATATCTATCTTCAGGATCAAAATGTGGGTCCCTATTAATGTCGTTGGAATGAATTGAAGGGAGGGAATGTTGACTGCTATGTTATCCACCAGAGTCTACTTTCGCATAATGTTCAATAAATATGGAGTCTCGGTCATTTTGAAATGCATCTACTAATAACGTATATGTTCATCCGCAATAATCTCTATAGGAACCCAAATCTCTTTACCTCAAGCGTATCTAGCAGTCAACCGAGACAAAGATTGACCCCGTTGTAATCTCAACTTCTTGTATATTGTCTTCTTCATATCATTATAACTACATCGGGGGCTCATGCAGAACATTTTCGTATCTCCTTCAAAAACTTGATAATTAAGACCAAAATATCTCCTCCCATTGTATTACACAATGGCAATTATTGAATCATTGTTGTCACTCATTTTGTAAAAATTAAAACAAAAAAATATGAGAAAGAAACAACTCTGACAAACATATGGGGATGTTTCGAATCTAGAGATATAAGAGGAATTATATATTCTGAACGGAGGGATGTATGAAATGAGGAAATGGGGTGAGGGATTATATAGCACTAAAGTTGCTGGGACTACTGGCGAGTTTCTTACACGTGACAGACAGACATAAACTTGCTGCCAGTGACAACAAGTTCTTTTCTGACATGTCATATTGTACTCGCTACCACTGACATTGAGTTTATGTTTGTCTACCATGTGTCATACTTTTGCAGAAAAAATACTGATTGTCTAACCACTATACTCGTTGCAATAAGCAGCGAGTTTGGTGGCCTCGGGATATGACCCATATAGCAAACCATACTCGCTACAACTGCCACCGAATTTGGAAAAAAAATTCATCCCCGTGGCATTCAGGTAAATTTTATTGGAAAACGTGGCATAGTGGTCAAAGTCTCTATGAATTATGATTACCTACAATACCTAGGAGTGATGTCAATTGAACTAGTCTAGATCATGTTTGATCTTAAATATCTAATAATTAATTCAATCTTCTCTTGCCTTTTTGCTTTTTACGCTCTATCACATCCTTTATAACTTTCTTTTTCCTCTCTCTTTCACATCAAAACAAGATAGCGATGGTGACTACTATGATGCACGGACACGGGACACGACACACCGACACGTTAATTTTAAAAAATGTCATATTTGGACACGTTGGGACACGTTTTGATATTAAATAAAATTTTTAATAAATATAATTTTATATTTAATTCAGGATGATCTGGAAACCTGCTCACCAGCTTCAGAGGAGAACGTGCAGATCTGCCAAAAAGAATCAAAATAATATCAGAGACTTGGCCCTAGAATGATGTGTTTATTGATATCTAATTGTGGTAATTTTTCCATGGGATTATATACCTTAAAATAAACTACGCTCTTTAGCACGACATAAAGCTAAACATATTTACTGTAATGAGGCAGAGCATGTTACATGAACAAAGTGGTGGTCTACAATTTGACAGAGGTAGGAAAAGCTCAATAAAAGATAATAACATGCTTGAATCCAATTATATGATCAATTGCTTGAAAAAATGTAGAGCTTTGTTCACAAAACGCTCGTCAGCAAGCCCAGAAACAAGATAAACATGTTCAAAAAATAAGGAAATGCCATCAATCAGAAATGAAAATTGTAGTAATGTTAATTTGCTTTAAGTGATATGCAGTTGAGTTAGCTTCAAGCATCAAATTATCCCATGTTGAAGTTGACTAGTCCAGTTAAATTGAACTAAGAATCTTGCACATAATCTTTTCAAATGAGAATCAAACATGAATAATTGAAGTTCCCAAGTTGAGATTGAAATTAAACCCAACAAGCCGGGTTGCGAAGTTAGAAACTCAAAAAATTCCTCCCATTTTTTTTTCTTTTCAACATCATACTGTCATTTCAGCAAGCAATATCTGAATGTGAGGCTCAATTGTGGAACAAAAAAAAAATAGCGCGTGGTGAAAATGGTTGATCACAGAAATGCAAATATTGTCCTATCACATTAACGAAAGAAGCAAAACAAAGAAAACAGTAATTGAGGATAGAATGAAATACAGGGCAAATCAGAGAGATAGTGAAACTGACAGAGGGCGAGTCATGGAAGAATAAGAGAGAATTAGAGAAGAAGCCATTGCTTGGTCTCAGTTCTATGTTGTGAGCAACTGCAGGATTCCACTATTGAATAAATGAAAAACCTCCTCCTCCATTCTATGTTTCAGAATTTTATTTTATTTTTCTGGTTTAAAGGTATTGAAAATCTAGAAAGCAGTTTGAAAAAATCTATTAATAATTTCACGTGAATCATGTACCATTAGTTTCTTATTTTAGATTTAAGGTATCACATACCATTCGAACCGATCTCATTCCTAAACCAGAAATAGCCAGGGCAATGGGCAAGCAACCATCACAGTATAAAAAAAGTTCCAAGTTTGATTCTATTCCTAACATATAAAAACCATTAACACAATTCAAATCCGCAGAAGCTCAAGAGAGTAAGAAAAGAAGCACCATAGAATGAATGGGGTACCTTTGTGGAGCTTGATGAGAAGCTTCTTGGCGGGCTGAGCCGGAGGAGGAGCTATATTGATCTCCGCTTCCACTGCCTATATTATTACCGGAGATGCAGACGACCAACCAACCACCGACAGGCGACAACGAAGAAGAAAGCCTCCAGCGCGAGAGAGGATCGGAGAATAGGGTTCCAGACTTTCTGATTTTTATTAAATATTTTGTATTTTTTTTAATTGTAATTTTATTTTATTCTTACAAAAAAAAATGCAAAACGTGTCCCAAAACGTGTCCACATCCGTTGACCGCGTGTCGGATACGGTCAAATTCGCGTGTCCCACTAGTCAACGTGTCCTAAAAAGTCAACCACGTGTACGAACGTGTCCGTGTCGGACACGCATTTTTTCCCAAAAAAGGCGTGTCCGTGTTTCACATGTGACTAGCATCTAAATGCCACCCTCATTTCATCCCTTGTATCCTAAATCAAATTGCAAGCGAATACAAGCTTGACCCTCATCACTACTATTACAGTGGAGCCACCAATAATTAATTACTCTCTTAAAATATTTTTGAATCTATATCTATCTTCTAATATTTAAAATTAAAGATTTAAATCATTGCATACTTTATTTTCTTTTTTCATCCTGGCGTTCTATTCTTTCTCAACGAAAGCACTAATAATCATTTTTGCACAAGAAAAAAGTTTATTTGTGACGAAAAATTTTGTCATAAATTTTGTCACAAATGACAATTTTTGACACAACTAATCAAATTTCGTCACAATTAAATTTGCGACTCAGGAATTTGTGACGAAATTTACTTGCGACGCAGGAATTTGTAACGAAATTTCATAAAATTTTGTCACTAATAGATTTTTTCTTGTAGTATTCTCTAACTATTTTGCAAGAGCCTCTTTCTCTTCCATTCACATTCTTTGTTATTTTTTATCCTAGTTTCTTCAATTGCTTAGTGCTTCATTTTTATTTTTATTTTATTCGTTTGGTTCTATTTATCCTTAATGAAAGGGTTGGGGACCTCTAACAATGAAGAAAATGCCGAAAATGGTATTACAAAAAATAGTTACAAATATTAGCAAGGGACTAGGTCGCTATTTATTAACAAAAAAATACAGTTTGAATATTTCTTCTCATATTTTTTCTTCATCGTGGTTATTATCAAAATCAATCCTAATAATATGCTTTGTAAGATTAAAACTAAAGTTATTTACTTATTACTTTATTACCATTTGATTTTTTGTTTTGGTGCTATGACACAGAGGTGACAAAGTGGGTCAGCTCGCCCCAATCCATCATCAACCCTCCAAAAATAAGGCAAGATGAGTTGACCCATCTCTTAAAAGTGAATTAAAAATATCAATCATCCTGTTTTATGGTGTATTGACAGGGCAAACCATTTCATCCATTTCTATAAATTAAAAATAAAATTATCTTTTGCAAATATAGAGGAATGAATGACCTAAGAGAAAAAGAGAAAATGAACATGAAAATGAATTTGGGATGACTTTATGATAAAATATATGAACCTCACCCACTTTTCTATATATATAATTTGCAAGAGAAACATTGAATTATAAAAGATATTCAAAAGTAATTTGAGAACTTGGATTCGTGGATATATGAAAATTGGATTGTTTGACCTAGTTGGGTTTTTGAAATCTCAATTTTTTTCAAAATATTCAAGTGTGAGTAGTGATGAAGTCTCACGCTGGTTTGAAATGAATCAAGTAAAGACCATATAAGTGCGAAAGACCCATAAACCTATTACCTTAAAGTTTTGGGTTGAGATATGATGTCGGTCCACTTATTATGGTTTGTCACTTGGCCCATTAATGGTGGTATCCACATGCAGAGGGTTTTGGGTTCCCTCGTACCATTCCCAATAATGGTATTAGAGCCAGAGCCAACAGTTAGTGTGACCACTTTTGTAGAAATTATCTTAAAGGGAAGCATGATATTGGGCCTCACATTTAAGGGGATGATGCTGGAAATATTCAAGTGTAAGTACTGATGAAGTCTCACATTGGTTAGAAATGAACCAAGTGATGACCATATAAGTGTGAAAGACCCGTAAACCTACTACATTAAGGTTTTGGGTAGAGATGTGGTGTCAGTTCACTTATTTTTCATAAACAAGCCCATTTCTCGCTCAATACTGTCTAACTTATTAGTTAAAAAGGCTAACATGGGTAGGAAGATCCTACACAAGCTTGGAGGTGTAAAAGATGAAAAACCAACACTAGTTCAGCATGTTAAAACACCTTGAAACGAGTTTTAACTCTCGCGACATGTATTTGTTTGCTAGAATAACATGTTAAAGCGCAGTCCCTTCACAACCTTGCACATTAAAATGCACTTCATCAAAAACTCTAAGGGTCTTTTCTGTTGTAGCATGTTAAAACGCCCAATGAACGTGTTTTAACGCACTAAGGCAAAAATATGGGCTTTTTTTAGTGTCCTGGACCTCATTCTTGAGCATTAACTTAACTTCCGCCACCTAATGGATCATAGTCCAACTATACTGATGAAATCAATCACTACATACACTCATTTCCTAAGGGATCCATCAAAATAGGCTTCAAGCCATTACATATACATCATATGCATTTGCATGTACAAGTTCTAATTAAATGCATTATTCCTAACATATACATAGGATTTAAGCACTTTAACAAACCAAGATTCATGAACTTGATCATACTTGCAAAGGCAATATTTACAAACCTTAACCAAAAGAATACCCATCAAAATATTTCTACAAGTGCATAACATTCCAAAATATAGCATGCCACTCTAAGTACTCCAAATGAACTAAGCATGCTCCTTTCCTCTTGTAGTGCTAGCTCCTCCTCCTTGATGACCTAAAACGTATCCCTAAAAAGGGTTAGATAAAAATCTCAGTAAATTAAAGGTCCTTGGAAGATCAATCCATCCTTAAGTTCACTTCCTGCATGAAGGGGTAGAGCACATGGCATAATAGCAACATATATCCAAAGGCAATACATAATTGATTGAATTTGTGCACCTTATACAATAAGATTACTGCAATGAGTTGTCCCTCAAAGTGAGTGTTTATATAAAACTTCCAAGAGTCGCCCCTCTTAGGATAAATCTCCAAGGGAATTACATATGTAAGTTCAATTGAACAAAGAACTAAAAATTAATTCATCACATTAAACATTAAATTGCATATTAGTCCGTCCACTAATCATACAATCTGGCTCTTAGTGCTTGTCCATTGGTCCGTCTACCAATGAATAATAAACTCTATATGAATGCAACTATATCATACTTCTGACAATCAAACAATCATTCAAGTAATTAACCAACACTCCCTTGGAGTATAGTGGAACACTAAGTGAGACTAATTCCAAGGTCCAAAAGTTTATCTTTCTTAAGCTTGATTCCAAAGCTCTTCCTTTGTTCCACCAAAGTGACAATTACACAAAGTCACCAAACAACACCTAAAATATACAATCAACAACATATTTCAACACATGAATTCATCAAGTTCATTACTCAATTTACCAATACATAATGAATTGGTACTTACCCCAAATCCTAGAAAACACAACAATGAAACCCTAACTCAAGGTTGGGTTCGATGATGGTTCTAACTCAAAATCACCACTAGAGTCAATATTCCTACATCAAATATATGAAAATCAACATCAATTTCACTCAAATAATCTCACATTCAAAAACCCTCAATTTCTCATGAAACCCTAACATCATAAAACCCTCAAGAAACCAACGTGGCCATATATTCTTACATCTACTACTTAAAGCACAAAGGGATGAAGTCCAAGCCCCAATAATGGAGAATATTACCTTCTCTCTCAAGCTTCAAGATAGCACACCAATGGTTCAAAGGTGAAGGTGAGTGGAAGAGAAGGAGTGGGTAAGGGTTTCACTTGGCCTTGTGAGCTTGGAAAAAGAAGCAATGGAGTATTTTCTTCTTAGAAGAGAAGGTCACGAAAATGAAGAAGGGGGAGAGAAAAATGGGAAGGTGAATCATAGAAGGAGAGGATGAGAGGAAAGTAAGAGAGAGAGAAAATGAGTTTGCTTTTGAATTAAAATAAGGGAAAACTTTATTTTCACCAATTGTGGTTTATAATTTATCATTTGACCCCCTATGATTTTAAACTTGTCATTTAGGCTCATTTTATCATTTAACATCCTGTGGTTTCAAATTTTCATTTACACTTATTATGATTCCAAATATATATCACTTACACCCCTTGTAGTCTTATATATACATAACATTTTTTTATTTTTCTCAACTTTTATCTTATATTATTATCATATTATAAATTAAAATATGTGCTGAAAAATATAAATTATTTACTTAAATTTAAATAAATTTTAATTAATAATAATATCAATTATATATTTATAAATTTATACATATAAAAATTTTTATTTCCCCTTTTTTCTATTTTATATCTTCATCTAATGCATTTAAGGAAAATAAATAAAAATAAATTTTAAAAAAAGTGACTTATTTTTATCATGAAAATAAATTCAAATCAAATATTATTTTATTTTATCTATTTTTTAGCAAATATCGTTATAAAATTATCTATAGAAAGTAAATATCTTATTTTGATAATACATATTTAATTTATCTTAAATAATTTTTAAATTTTTTAAATATATTTAAAAATAAAAAAAATTATTTTAATTTATAAATTAATTTCAAAATAAATAGCTTGAAATATTTTTAATTTAATATTAATAATAATTTTATTATAATTTTATTTGATAATATCATAATTATATAAAATAAAATTTAGAAAAAGTAAATATTTTTATATTTATAACACAAGGGTCTAATTGATATATTTTTATAACCATAAACACAATGAGTATAAGTGAAAATTTAAAATCAAATGAGGTTAAATGATAAATGATTTAACCACAACGGGTCTAAGTGAGAAATTTATATAATCACAGGAGATTAAGTGATAAATCATAAAATCACAGTGAATGAAAATGAAATTTCCCTTTAAAATAACTTATATGGGAAAATACTATTTTGCCCCTCTCATTTCCCTATGTCATATTTCATGATCTAAACCGCTTAACTTTTAATTTTTTTTTGGGCTATTTGGGTTTATATAAGGTGTATCATCCTTAATTTATTTTAGGTTCTTACTAGCTTTGCATAATTATATTTTTGTCCTAAAAAGTGACTTTAATCATAAACTTACATTTTTATCTAATTAACCCTCTAATTACATGTAAATTCTTAATTATCTAATTTAATTATTCATGTTACTATACTCAACAACTTTCACATTAGGTACTGGTGGAAAACTATTTTCAATGGGATGTGTTGTGTTCCATATCTTATCCCACACAATGACACAACTCTTTTTTTCTAATGAGCGTCACAAATTTTATGAAAAAATACATATATATTCAACACCAATTTTTGAAAAAATACATATATATTCAGCGGGTGGCAAAACATAAAACGCAACGAGCCCCCACTTACCAAACATAAAAATTGAGAATTAAAAAACCCAACAGTCAAACAGCCATGAAAATTATCCTACATAAGTTTGTTGCTTTCGTGCATCTCCCTTCAGCCTGGGGAGCCTTTTCTTAATCTTCACGCCCATGTCTTTATCTTTTTATCTTAGGTGTTCTCCTCTTATTGGCCTTCTGGATTTACGTATATAATTTTTCCTATTAAAATATGAAAAATTATGTTGTACACGGTTCAAACCTAATCTTGATAATAGTAATAATATTGTAGATTCTTTAAAAAAATACGAAATTGATTTTAAAATTTTAGAAAAAAATATTTATATTAATTTTTTTAGGGATTACCGTGATTATCTTTGAATTTTTGGCAGACCACAATTTTAAAAAATTAGAATTTTAGAAAGACAACAAGTCAACTTTTTTTTCTTAGCAATTAAAATATAGTTTTTTCTTGAGGACCCAAAAAATATATTTACTCTAATATTATAAGGATGTGCATGACAGAAACAATTTTTTTCTATTTCTGTGCATTGAAACAATTTTTGAGAAAAAAAATGTGTTTGATAATATATTTTATTTGTATTCCGAGAATGAGAATTGTGTTCGATGACAAAAAGAATAATAGAATAAAAAATCATTCTTATTAAGCATAAATTTTTTTGGGATCATCACTTTCTTTTTCATACGGTGTGGTGGTGGTGGTTGTAGTAGTGACGTTGTGGTGGTGGTGGTGGCGGCGGTGGCACTAGTGGTGGTGTTATAGAGGTGGTGGTGGAGGTGATGGCATGGTGGTGGTAATGGTGGTGGCAGCAGTGGCGATAATGGTAATGGTGGTGATGGCATGGTAGCGGTGGCAGCGACGGTAATGGTGACAGTGATGGCGGTGGTAATGGTAGTGGTGGTGACGGTAGTAGTTGCGATGATGGTAGTGATAATATTGGTGACGATGATGGTAGCAGTGGTGATGGTGGTGGTAATGGCGGTGGTGGTGGTGGTACGACGATAGTTGCGGTGGTCGTGTCGGAATGGTGGTGGCAGTGGTGATGATGGTAGTGGTGGAGAGTAATTGAGTAAGATAAATGTTTCTCATTTTGTGCCCAGGAACAAAAAAACAGAAAAAAAAAATTATTCTTTTTTTCTGTTCCCCAGCACAAAAAATAAACCTTCGACCCGGGAACAAAAAATAAATCGATTTTATCAAACAAGTTTTTTATCTATTTCTATTCTCAGAAACAGAAATTAAAAAAAAAATTAATTCTAAAAAAATTGTCTTGCACAGCCTAAAATGAAGGCACATTTGTGAAAGATTCTAAGCCCATAATTTACTAGTGATTGAGATTAGTATGACTTTCACGTCAAAAATCAAATGTTGATATTGGTGATGTTAAAGAAAGAGTTCCTCTTAGATATTTGTTAGGGATGATGTAATGAAACGTAACCGACCAATTAAAAAATGAAAACGAAAGGGCTATTTATCAAATTCTTGCATCAATTCAGAAAGGGAACAAATGGAAAGTCAGCTATATTTTATGGAATTTATTATTCATATATGTATAAGAAAGAAATTATCTCTTACACGTATAAATTTAAAATGAATTTCACTCTCTCTTTTTTCCCTTAACAATGAACCTCACTTGCACAAATGAGTCTGTTGGAAAAAATAATTACCTTTTACTATATGAAAAAATTATTACTCATATTTTATAGAGAAATATTAGTATCATGACATTAGAGATAATTATCTCATATTACATACTCATCGAATTTTGTGTCAATTATTTTTTTTAAATTATGGATTCCACATATTTATCTCACCGACATAAAAATATTATCTCAAAAAACATGAGATTAATAATTTCCTATTTATATTCTCTTTCTCCATTTATTGGTAAAGAGAAGATTTTGTGTAACAACCTTTCATAAAGATAAAAAAAGGCAATCAATCAATCAACACGTAGGTATTAGTTTGTTTTCATTGGTTGAAAATCCTTTTTATTTTCACTAAAGAAAACGACAGAGAAAATATCAATAATTCATTGTTTAAGGTCTTATATAAATAATCAATAATTTCAAAGGAAAAATTTATATTATAATCTCATTGTCAGTGTTCACAATAGATAGCAATGACACAAAGTAGGTGGGAGTTGACATGACCAATAGTATTTGCCTCTAATTTGATGTCATTTTTTAGGATGGGTGACCATGTTGTAGTTGACACATGAAAGGAATAGCAGAGGAAAACCAAGGGAAATTCCAATGGTAGATGTTGGTTCCCTCTGATCCAAGGAACTTCCCTTTTCATTAAAAAAAATAATGACCCCATTTCCCTTGTCCTTGTTTGCTAGAGAGAGAGAGAGAGACAAGGCACTGACTTTGACAATTATTTGGTTTTGGTTTCTTGAATCGCCTTATGTTCCAGGAGTCAAGGACTGGTGTGGAGGTAGAAATAGAAGATTTGGGGACACCAAGGAGACCAAAACTGGTAAATTAAGAAAGGATCTAGAGGGCTATTCTAGCATCTAGCTTTTTTGATTCAATGTAACCTTTGATTTTGATGCCTAAAGAGAATAACAGTAAATGGGGTTTGTTAAATTGTAGTTGACTGCTTTTGAGGAGACTGGTTCAAAGTTTTTTTTTTTTTTTTTTGGTAAGTGGTATCTATTAGTTGTATGGGTAATTGACGGAGATTTATAAAGTCTTAGCTACTCTAACTCTTTAAGTTAGTTTTTGGAGTAGTATATCTTAAGGTTCTTATCAAATGATATCAGAGTCTTCTATTATGTCTTCAGTTGTAATCGAGCTGTGCAGCTGATGATGTTGGTATTGCAGTGTTCGTCCGGGTCTAGTAAAAAGACTAGCACAAAACCAACTCGAGTGGGTGCCAAGGCTGCGGAGCGTGGTGGAGTGTTAGGACCCATTTGCAAGATACGAGACTTGGAGTCCCACGTTGATTATATGAACAACTAATGTGGGGTTTATAATATTATCAGTAATGAGTTCAAAAATCTTTTAATTTCTTGCCTTGGAAGTCTTCTTGGTGCTTATATACCAATTGAACTCCATGTCATAGAAAAGAGGGTTAAGGAAGGTTAGCACTTAGAGGATTCTAGAGGATAAGGCTATTGATACAAAGAAAACCTATGGAGGAAATAACTTCGACGGTTGCAGTGCCATTTACACTTGGGAATTTAATACAAAAGGAATCAGCAGTGAAGACCCACATGGATATAACTGGTCTAAAGCTTATGGCAAATACAGCAGCAACATTAATATTAAATCCTGCAATTGAAGGTTGTCAATCCTACTCTGTTGGAAGTGAAAACCACACAAATATTAGTCCACAACACCAAATTACACCATCTAAAGTGGTAAATAGGAATCAGGATGGAGCTTCACTTGTCTCAGAAATGGTTATTGAAGTTAAGAATAATTGTGTCCTGACTGAAAGCCATAACCAGGCTAGAAAGGAAGATGAATTCATGTTAGCTAAGGATTTTCAGTGTATACATAATGACCAAATCTCTCAATCTGAAAAAAGCAGTCCTTGTAGGGACAAATTTGCTACTTTGAGGACTACTTGTTCTGAAATAAACTCACCAATTACCATCAAGGTTGATGATAATATCCATGGTAAGTCCTGTTTGACTGAGCCACATGCAGAGCTAGAGCCAGTGCAGAACATGGTTTCTGTTTCAATGAAACTTGAGAGTGAAAATGGAAGTGGATCAGATGGGTCTGAACCAAAACCATTTGCTGCATTTTATGAGATGCTAGAGAAGCAAACATGCACAACAAGCTGCCAGATTAGCTTGGAATTGAGTGGTACCCCTCTTTGGGGTTTTTCATCAGTTTGTGGAAGGAGACAGGAGATGGAAGATGCTATTGCTATTAAGCCTCAACTTTTTCAAGTCCCTTCACAGATGCTAATGGATGACCATGATAATGAAAACACAAAATACTCACCAATCCACCTTTTTGGAGTCTATGATGGACATGGGGGCTGTCAGGTATGTCATAAAATCCTTACTGCATGTAATTTATTGTATTTGTTATGAAACAACTCTCCCAAAAACTTAACTCATTGGGTGAAGAATGAAGCGGCAATGATTGAACTCTAGACTACTTGATCGTTGGTCACAAAGACTCTGATACCATGTCATGAACCAACTCTTCCAAAAGTTTAAGTTATTGGATGATAGCATATGAATGAGTTTTTTTATATTATATTTCTAACAGTATCGTTGAAGTTGATCCATTCAGAGGCTGATGTTTTTATAGGTTGCCAATTACTGCCGGGAACATCTTCATTCAGTGTTGATTGAGGAGATAGAAGCTGTAGAATCAAGTCTGGCTGAAAACAATGGGAGAGGCAACTGGGAGGACCATTGGAAAAAAGCATTCTCCAATTGCTTTCATAAAGTAGATGATGCGGTTGGAGGAGTTCATGCAGGTAATGGTGGAAGCAAGAGTGATGATGGAACTGAATCAAGTATTGAACCTGTTGGCTCCACTGCAGTGGTTGCCATTTTGAGTCAAACTCACATAATAGTTGCAAATTGTGGAGATTCAAGAGCAGTCTTGTGTCGTGGAAAAGAAGCATTGCCATTGTCTTCTGATCACAAAGTAATGCATTTGTTTATAGTTTCGGAATTTGTTTGGTGGAATTTTAGTTAGAAGCTCAAGTTATCTGATAGAAGAAACTTCATTTCATGTATGCAGCCAAATAGAGAGGACGAGTGGGAAAGGATAGAAGCTGCAGGAGGAAGGGTCATACAATGGAATGGCTACCGAGTTCTAGGTGTTTTGGCAGTGTCAAGATCCATAGGTATGTGATTTGTTGCATTGTTTTTGAGTACCAATGGTGCAAAAATTGATGCTCAATTTTGCATCATTAGATTTAGCAATACCACATCCAAAAATTTGTATACAAATCTACATAGGATGCAATGACTATTTAAACTTTTTCTCTTGATATAACATCATCTCTTAATATTTATCATCAATTTTTTCTTCTCATCCACCAATAGGTGATAGATACTTGAAACCATGGATAATTCCTGACCCAGAAGTGAAGTGTGTCCATCGAGAGAAAAATGATGAGTGCCTTATTCTAGCCAGTGATGGTTTATGGGATGTCATGACAAATGAAGAAGCATGTGACATTGCACGAAAGCGAATCCTTCTTTGGCATAAGAAGAATGGCAACAACGATTCAAGACAACAAGGCCATGGAGTTGATCCTGCTGCTCACTCTGCTGCTGAGTATCTTTCTAAACTTGCGCTCCAAAGAGGAAGCAAAGATAATATTTCTGTTATTGTTATAGACTTGAAGGCTCAAAGAAAATTAAAGAAAAAAGCATAAAACATCATTTGAAATATTTAAAGACATACTATTGTTTTACAAGTATTTTTCAGTCACTGGCATATTTAGCCCACTAGTTTTTCAACTGGGCTAAGTTATGTTTAATAAAATTACTCAAATTTGTACCCAATTCAGAAAGTTATATTCTTTTTTAAATGATGTATAATTTTAAAGTTGGCTACTCAAATAATCAAAAAACCATTCTTGAATCAGATTATTAGTTTAAAAATAATAAAAATAAACATAGGTCCTTAGTGGTACTTTTGTTGCAGTCATAATATTTCAAACATTTTGTTGATAGTGCCCTGATACTTAATTTTCATCTATAAAATTCTTCATGAACTGCCAATCATATAAGAGTCTCTCAAAAAATTCTTCAACTTCAATCATCAACCACAAAATACAGATTCTTTGACATAATTTTAGTAGCTGCTGGTTTCTTTGGCTCCATTATGAAAATTCTAGCCATATGCAACTGTTGACTCTACAAAGAAAGGAATCATAACTGGAAAATTGGAAGGTTGCAAACGAGCAGATCCCACAATTACTTGTAACTTAGATGATATCTATAAATGGACGATATTGGCTTTAGAAGGATATTTCAATCTCATGCAGCCTGTTAATGGATCTATACAAGACTCATAAACTTGAAGGCCCTTCAATAAAGGGCAATAAGATACTCATGCAAATCAGAAGAGAATCCTCTTATTAATGACATCCTATTATACCAGCAATACAATGATATATTGGGTCTACAGACTATTAAAGGCCCAGAATTCTACTATCCCCATATAAACTCTATAAATAAGAGGTAAAGCCTACAAATATGGACGAATCTATCTCCCTTATTATTATGCTGTCACTGTACACACACCACTTTTTTAGCAAACGCCGTCTCTATTGTGTAGAGTGATAAGTAATCTCAAAGATATCTCATCATTAGATATTTAGGAGAAAACATGAGATCCAATATAAACCCACTACTCTTGGACAAAACACAGCCTAATACAATCTTTCAGCACAAAGGATCGTTTCAATAGAAACTTAGAATTCAGTCATATAATTTCTGAGCATCAAAACTGACATGAGCATCTGTATTGTTAAGAGTTTACACTTAACAAACCACTCCCTCAATATAAAAGCAACAATCCTGTGCTGTTCGTGAAAGATCAACACATTTTGTTTGTGTATTATCTGCATTCAAGAATACCTAGTGAAGTGGTACATAGCTCAAATTAGAATAACCTTTTACCTTTGATTTTGAATAAAGTCCGGGATTGGAACATGCTATGTTTTATATGGTTGCAAGTGTAGATCCTGCATTGGAGAAGTAAGCTGAAAGATCCACATCCAAGTCCTCGTACATGTTGATAAAAGGATGCCTCTGGAATTTAAGTTATAGATAAAAACTGTAAGAACGACTATTTAGTCTATTTTACATGGCATACTCATAGATAAGATTTGTGCATACCAAAAGGTTCGGAGCTGATAGTCTATCCCTTGGATTTTTCTGTAAACTAAGCATAGAAAATTGAACAAGGAGGATCATAAGCCTCATAAAATGCAGTGACATAAATTTATGACAAAATAGTCTATTGAATAGTGATTGAATGTGCTAGCTTTTAAAATTTTTAAACATAGATGGAGTCCCATGAAATTATACTATATATATATATATATATATATATATGAGGTAGGATCCTTTGACACCAGTGTCAAATTTGAAGTTTGACACCTCACCTGAGAGCCGTTAGATCAAAAAAGATCAATGGTGTCACGTGCTTACAAATCAAAGTCGTTGATCTTTTTTGATCTAACGACTCTCAGGTGAGGTGTCAAACTTCAAATTTGACACTGGTGTCAAAGGATCCTATCTCTATATATATATATATATATATATATATAACTTGGTACTCAAGGCTCCCAACTTGCAAGTGGAGGTTGATTATACGCAGTTTTATTCTTGTATTTTTGCAAAAAGACCTCTGACTTTCCGGTCACAAGAGCAACCTTAGCACTACTCCAAGACTCATCCTCAAATTATAGAAGATATCTTAAAATAAAATACGAATATAAGGCTTAACACTCAGTTAGGTAGTGCATGTGTTTTACATTTTTACTATTTGTTTTGGTTACATACTCATTCTACTTTAGAATTGTATTCTCCTCTAGTATCCCAACTAATTTCAGGATGAAGAAACTGCAAGGGTTATTTATAAGTGTTTTCCTCCCTTGTGCTCTCTATCTATCTTTCCATTTTCTTTTGGTGGATCAAGATTCTTGAGACCACAAAACTAGGTTACTAAAGCATAATATTTACCATGCTGAGATAAATGAGCAAAATTCTGGAGAAAATTGATCAGATGGAGCACTGGGGGGAGGTTTTTCAACAATGGCTTCAATAAGCTGGAAAATACTTTCCCACCCTTCACTTTGATCTGGTGGTGTATAAGGAAACAGCCCCGTAGCACACCTAAGCAGGATCAGTCCCAAGCTCCATATATCACTTTTGTAGTTGTAGCCATGCTGGATTCCATTGATTCTCTCTGGCTGTTAAATGATCACAATTGGATAAGTTGTATTCCAAGCAATGGTGGCACATCTAGTTGGTCAGAGAAAAACATGATAAAGATACTCAGCATATTTTTACTCACAGACATGTAGTTGTATGTGCCAATGAAAGTATGTGCTTGACCAGAAGTAGTTTCCATGATTGCACTAACACCAAAGTCAGTAATCTTTACCTCCCCTCTATGATTTATAAGCAGATTTGAAGGTTTTAAGTCCCTATGGATAATATGTTTTTCATGGTGAAGATACATTAAACCCTTCAGCACCTACATGAAAGAATTAAAAACAAGAAAGGGATCAAGTGATTTAAGTCTAGTTAGGCGCACAGAGAAAAGAATTATAGGTGTAAGGCTCAAGTACAATATCTTATTCCTAACCTGCTTACAGATGGCAGAAAGATATGGCTCTGGAATTGTCTTAACTTTGTTCAAAAGATCTTCTAAGGATCCTCCATCCATGTACTCTAAGATGATTGATATGACACCATTGTGATAGAACGACTGGTAGCAGATAACAACATAAGGACACAGTGCTGATTGATTTATTTTTAGCTCTTGTGCTATATGCTTGAGTATGGACTCCTCAATATTCACTTGAATTTCCTGAATTGTGGAGAATACATCATAAGTGAGAAAAGAACAAAGTGGAATGGGAGTACATAACATACTAGATAAGCGGAAGCTAATTCATTAGTACAAGTACCTAGATTAAGATAATGAAACAATGCAGAAAACTTTCAAGCTAATAAAAACCATATTGTTAATGTTAAACGACACTACACCATATAGAAATAACTGAAAATTCAAAACGCTAAAAGCAGGAGGAAGAACCAACATGGGACTTATTACCCTGTAATTGCTCTAATTCCAAATACTAGTAAATGTATACTGTTAAGTGTCAAATATATCATCCTTTAGGACCAAAAGTATGCCAAATAATGATAAATACGGTCAAAGACATAGTATATATTATCAAATGCAAAAAACTTTGGAGTTTTCATGTTTGATATGATTCTGACTTAAAAAGATATTGGTTTCTGGTTTAAATTGTTAAATCAGAGCATTGGAGCAATGGGTAAACTAGAAGGACTTAAAGCAATAAATGAGGAGCAATGAAAATCTCTCTGAAGCTGTCTTTCGGCCAATTTTTATTATGCAAAAGACTTTGGCGTATTTGGATATTGTGTTCTACATAGAAGTTGTAGATTTTTTTTTATCTTTGCAATGAGACCAAGATCACATCAATCGGACGAGTATAGATTAAGTTATACCCAAAATACAAAACCATGTTTTTGTTACCTCATCCTCGCTAGCTTGCTCACTTCAGCGAGCAACTTAGCGAGCAGTGATGTATTTTCAGCCTTTCAGCTCGCTGGTTTTCTCGTTTCAGCGAGCAACTCGTAAAAATGGCCTATTGATCCCTTTTTTTTATAAAAATGGGACGAAATAGGGTATTGGGATTCACTTTTGCACGGCTTAGGACGACTTTGGATCCAGAAAGGCAGCATCTTTGGAGGAGGAGGAAGAACAAGCAAGGCTTCGCCATGGATACTGATTGATCAAGTTTCCTCTATGAATTCTCATTTATTTTCGTATTATGTTTAAATTTCTATGACTATGTTAGGCTAGTTTCCTTTTTAAAGTTAGGATTAGATGGAACCTATGGATTTCTAATGCTATCTTTTCTTTTCTTGTAATCACATATTCAATGTTTATGTTATGCAATTAATCTATTTTTAATTCTTAGTTTTGTTTAGGATTTGGCCAATCTTGAATGAACACTAGAATCTTGAATGACAATAGGGATGTTGGTATAGGATTCTGGTTGATTAATTGTTGGGTTTTGTATGATCTAGGGATAGACTTGCGAAATCTATGACTGTTAATTCTTGTTCTTAATGCTTGACCTATGAGAGAACACTAAGAAATTAAGATATTTAATAGGGTAAAGGATTAAGACACCAAGGGATTGAGTTTTGGTTAATCTTGAAAGAATATCAATAACATAAGTTTAATATTAGTTATAGGAAAGGGTAGATTCATTAGGAAGACATTGGGGAAATTGAAACCTTAGCTACGTTTTCAATATTGATTTTTACTCCGAATTACCGTTTGCAATCTTGATTCTTGATCTTGATAGTTGTAAGTTGTTTTAATTTCAGTTTTATAATTTAATCATATTCACAAAATCCCTTAAGGTTAATCCAACTTTGATTGTGTAGTAAACGTAGTGATTGATAGGTCAATCTTCGTGGGAACGATATCCTACTCATCTCTTTATTACTTGTACGATTGGTATACTTGACATGATCGCAACAAGTTTTTGGCGTCGTTGCTGAGGATTAAGCGCTATCAACATTAATAGTATCTATTACATCATAGATTGGATCTTTTCTTAATTTTATTTTTTTTAGTGGAGTTAGACCCAATTTTCTTAGTTTCTTTGGTTTATGCAGCTATAAGACACTATTGACCCCATGCCTTACAGTATGAACCATAGTTAGGGAGACTTTAGAGGACTAATAGGAAGCGTACCTCCATAAGGAGGTTACAAGAAACATCTAGTTCTAGTCTTGTTGAGGAGTAAAATATGGCTGAAAATCAACCAAATCCTCCCGAGGAGTTGATGAGTCAATATTTGAACCTCAATTTCTTATATCCGGTTGCAAGTATTGTGAGGCTACAAATCCAGGCTAATAATTTCAAGATCAAGGCTTCCTTCCTGAACCTGATTCAGCACAATCAATTTGAGGGGAGCCCGTCAGAAGATCCAAATCAGCAAATCACGACTTTCTTCCAGATGTGTGATCTGATTAAAGTCGACGAGGTAACGCCTGAAGCAATCCGTCTGACATTATTTCCATTCTCTCTGAAGGGACAGGCAAGGAATTGGCTGGATTTGCAACCCTCTAGCAATGTCACTTCGTGGGATAACCTTGTTGTCAAGTTTCAAAAGAAGTTCTTCCAACTTTCTAGATTTTTCGAGCTGAAAGAACAGATTGACAACTTCAAACAGCTAGAGGGAGAGTCTTTATGTGTTGGATAGGGAAGATCCGAAGATTTGATTAGGAGATGCCCACAATATGTGTTGTCCAATTGAGATAATATGCTCATCTTCTACATAGAAATTTTAGCAACCTACAGGGAGCTACTTAATGTCGCTACTAGAGGAAGTATGGCAAAGATTACACCTACCAGAGCTTTGGAGTTGATAGAGAAGATGGCTTCTAAAGATAATGAGGTCACTCCAGCATAGCCCAAGAGAGGCATTATGCATTTGGATAGGTATGATACGATGCTAGCCAAGCAGGAAAAGATGGATCAGAAGTTGGAGACGCTTACAAAGCTTCTTACTCAATCTCATATCTTAACCATCAATGCCCAGTTTTTGGTGATTTGTGACACATGTGACAGACCTCATCCTAGTAACACTTGCGATGTGACAGTTGTGATAGACCAAGTCCAGGTGAACTCGATTTGGTACAACCAGAGGAAGGAGAATAACCCCTACATCAATACTTATAATCCTGGCTGGAGGAATCATCCAACATTCTCCTGCAAGCCCACACCAGAGCCAGCAAACCTGAATATTCAGCCAGCACAACCTACCTCTCCTTCTGATTTGGAGAAAGCCTTAAAGAAGTTGGCTCTAACTACTGGAGAATCAGATTGGTCACCTTGCCAGGCAATTAGCTGAGAAGACTCTTAGAACCTTCCCTAGTGATACGATTTTTACTCCTAGGGAGCATTGCAATGCCATTACTACAAGGAGCGGGTTAGTAATTCAACCTGTTGAGAAGCCTGTAGCTGCACAGAGCAATGACAATGATTTTGAGAATGAGAAACCAGTTGATGAAAAGGAAGAATAAGCGGTGGAAGATGTTATTATTATTGGTGGAGAGCTGAATAAAAAAGTTGACACCTCAAGAAGCAATGTAAAGAAAGATTCTATGGAGCAGAAAAGGAAGTTACTTGAGACCTCTCCGTATGCTAAAACTCCCTATCCGCAGAGGATCAACAAATAGGAGAAGAAGAAGTAGTATTCTAAATTTCTGGACATGTTCAAGAAACCACAAGTCAATATCCCCTTTGCGGAAGCTTTGGAGCAAATGCTTCATATGCTAAGTTCTTGAAGGAGATTCTGTCAAAGAAGCGAAAACTCACAGCAGAAGGACCCATAATCTTGACTGAGGAGTGTAGCGCAATTATGCAGAAAAAGTTGCCTCCAAAGTTAAAGGACTCGAGGAGCTTCAGTATTCCTAGCACGATTGGTTTGGCGACAATAAAGAGGGTCATATGTGATCTCAGTGCCAGCATCAACGTCGTGCCATTATATATGATGAAGAAGCTGGGGATCACCGAGGTAAAGCCAACTAGGATGATCTTACAACTAGCTTACAGCTTCTCTAAGCAAGCTTATAGAGTTATAGAGGATATACTTGTTATGGTGGACAAGTTCATCATCCAGATAGACTTTGTTATCCGAGATATAGAGGAAAATGCTTTTGTTCCAATGATTTTTGGTAGACTCTTCTTAGCAACCTGAGTAGCGCTGATTGATGTGCTGAAGGGCGAGCTGAACTTAAGGGTGAAAGAGAAAAAACTATCCTCAAGGTCTATAAAAAAGAAACTCCACCGCCTCAGCCAGAGGTGATTTTCTTCATTGATGAGAAAAAGGCTGAAGAAGACGACAAGAAGGATCATCAGCCATTTGAGAGTTGCAAGTCGAAGGTGAAGATAAAATAGCCAAGAAGCAAAGGGAAGCATGTAAAAACCAAGTTCTTAGATCCTGAGGCCTCTTCTTCCTATTCACATGCATATGAGCACCACTATGGCGAAGTGTACTTCTTAAGCAAAAGGATGATGTCATCACTTAGCTCGAGCTATAAGTCACCATAAACACAAGCTGCCACGTCAAGCTTGTGACGTTAAACAAGCGCTTGTTGGGAGGCAACCTCACGAATTTCTGCTTTTGATTTGTTTTTACTTTTGTTTTGCTTTTGTTTTCCAGCATTCTTTGTTGATCATGACTCATAGGATTTGCAGGCACTGCGAGAGGAACATTCAATAGTGGAGGAGGCACATAGGCATGGGAGGTTCAGTTATTACTTTTCAATTTTTGTCCGCTTCAACTTATGATTGTTGAGGACAGCAAATTCCTAAATCTGGGAATGAGGGCGCATCACCACATAGTAGCGATTCATAAGAGTCGTTGAGCGCTAAATTCAAATTTTTTAGGAAATTTTCTGTCAACCTTTCTTTGCATTTTTCCTTCTTTCTTTGTGATTTATTTGCTGTTATGAGTTAGGATTGTTTCAATGGAGAGTCGATAGAGGAATTAGTCAGTGGTTTTGATTCATAGTGTGATGACTTGCATACTTGTTTTGATTTTTGATGAATAAGGACTGATTAAGTAAGTATAAGAGTTAGCAGGAATATTAGGATTACAGTTTTGAGTGATTGAGAGAGAGGATAGTTAGCTGAATCGTGCACCCATAACCATAAGGTTTTGAGCCTAAACAGTAAATTTATTTTTGGTGTGCACTTCACTGTTAAAAATACTCTAGAGCTTGTTTTGTTTCTCCTTGAGATGGTTGATGATGTGCACTGTTGAAATAATTGAGGCATTTTTTCTTGTTTTAGCTACTTAGCCAAAATGCCACCCATTATGTTATCCTTTGTTTAACCGCTTTGAGCCTAGACCTATTTCTTTGTGAATAACCAGTTGTCTTGATTAGCCACTTCACACACATCTCCACCTGTATTAGGATTGGAATGCAGATTTATCATGATAAGGTGTGAGCATAAGTATTCTATCATGTGTTGTTTGGTGGTGAAAAGTGGTCAAATAATGTGGAGTAAAAACAAAGGTGGGAAAATGGTGAATAAAAAAAATTGCGTTGCCCCTTTAAATTATGTGCAATAAAAGCATTGAAAAAAAAAGAAAAAAAATTAAGGTTAAATAAGATGTAGCAAAAGGAGGAAGAAAGTAAGAAAAGAAGGGTGAGCTAAAAATTTAAATGTGCTTATGCCTTGCTTTGTCTGCTTTCCAGTTCTTTAGCTACATTACTCCTTATATATCTTCCTATTAGCCAGACCTCATTACATCCTGAATAAAGACTTCTTAATCTTCTATGCATGGTACTTAACTGTGGAGAGTGAGAATATGACCAAGCCTATGGTAGTATTGATTCAGTAAAGGTATGGGTGAAACACTTACCCCTTAGACACTTGAGTGATGAGTGAATTGATAATTCCAGCGAAGGGTGTGTTTAGATTTAGTTATCTATGCTTGATTGATAAATCTCTTGTTGAGGTTCTATGCTTGCTTTTGGAAACTACTTAATTGGATGCTTGTTCTTATAGTTTTGTTGTCATTGTTAAGTTTGACCATTGATGCATTGAGTCACTGCCTGATTCTTTTATTGATGATTCATTGAGCACAAAGATCTATACTTTCGCATTTCCTATGTTCTTGAACTAATGTATTGCTGGGGACAGCAAATGAGTAAATCTAGGAATGATTTGTTAAGTGTCAAATATATCATGCTTTTAAGACCAAAAGTATGCTAAATAATGATAAATATGGTCAAAAACATAGTATATATTATCAAATGCAAAAGACTTTGGATTTTTCATGTTTGATATGATTCCAACTCAAAAATATATTGATTTCAGTTTTAAATTGTTAAATCAGAGCATTGGAACAATGGGTAAGCTAGAATGACTTAAAGCGATAAATGAGGAGCAATGATTTGGTGAAAATCTCCCTGAAACTGTCTTTCGGCCAATTTTTATTATAGAAGATGACGTATTTGGATCTTGTGTTCTCTATAGAAGTTGTAGATCTTTTTTTATCTTTCCAACAAGACCAATATCACATCAATCGAACGAGTATAGATCAAGTTATGCCTAAAATACAAAACCATATTTTTGCTACCTCATCCTTGCTAGCTTGCTTGCTTCAGCGAGCAACCTAGCGAGCAGTGATGTATTTTTAGCCTTCTGCTCGCTGGTTTGCTTGCTTCAACGAGCAAACACATCGAGCAACTCGTAAAAAAAGCCCATGGATCCTTTTTATAAAAAGGGGACGAAATAGGGCATTGGGATTCACTTTTGCACGACTTAGGACGACTTTGGAGGCAGAAGAGCAGCATCCTTGGAGGAAAAGGAGGAAGAACAAGCAAAGTTTCGCCGTGGATACCAATTGATCAAGTTTTCTCTATGATTTCTCATCTCTTTTCTTATTCTGTTTTAATTTCTATGACTCCGTTAGGCTAGTTTCTTTTTTGTAGTTAGGGTTAGATGGAACCTATGGATTGCTAATGCTATCTTTTCCTTTCTTGTAATCTGATATTCAACGTTATGTTATGCAATTAATCTATTTTTAATTCATAGTTTTGTTTAGGGTTTTGCCAATCTTGAATGAACACTAGAATCTTGCATGACAATAAGGATGTTGGTGTAGGATTCCGATTGATTAATTGCTAAGTTTTGTATAATCTAGGGATAGACTTGTGAAATTTATGACTGTTAATTCCTGTTCTTAATGCTTGCCCTATGAGAGATCACTAAGGAATTAGGATTTCTTATAGGGTAAAGGATTGAAACACCAAGGGGTTGAGTTTTGATTAATCTTGAAAGAATTCTCAATAACATAAGTTGAATATTAATTATAGGAAAGGATAGATTCATCAGGAAGACATTAGGGAAATCGAAACCCTAGCTACGTTTGCATTATTGATTTTTACTCTGAATTACTGTTTGCGATCTTAATTTTTTATTCTTGATCTTGATAGTTGTAGGTTATTTTAATTTCAGTTTTTATAATTTAATCATGTTCACAAAAACCCTTAAGGTCGATCCAACTTTGATCGCGTAGTCAAATTAGTGATTGATAGGTTAATCTTCGTGGGAACAATATCCTACTCATTTCTTTATTACTTGTATGACTGGTATACTTGTTGTTATCGCAACACATACAATGAATAACCAATAAGAAATTATGACTACAAAAATGATATATATATATATATATATATATATATATATATATATATATCATCAGTTCATCGATTACCCGACTAGTTCGGTTTGAGCATTATTGTTCCCATTCTTGGGGGCGACTTTCCCAAGACCATTTTTTCTATTATTAGGGCTCGAACTCACGATATCTGGTTAAGGAAAAAAAGTTACTTACCCATTGAACCAATGATTGTTAGTCTTCTAATTTTGTCCTGTTGAATGATTGATTAAATTATAAAAGTGCCTAAGGAAGAGTTCCACATCATCTCTATCATTTATGTTCAATGAAATTAAAATTCCTATTGTTAGATGAAGAAGAGAAGATGAAGTTCTGACATAGTGGACAAGAAACCAACTACAACAAAACTTACATAACTAACAACATAGTTGAACGAAATGAATCTACTCTTATGAGATTAAGTAATTCACTCATTAAATGCTAATTGAGATTGTAAAGAACCAATTCAACCCAAAAGTTTAAGTTGTTAGGTGAGATTACATTAATGGTTTTGTATATTTCTAACATGCCCACTCACAAGAGAACCCATTGGCTTGAAAGGTGGATAACGCATCAAGCCCAGCCTACCTATGCTAAGAAATTCCACAAAGAAAATGGGGGCGGCAAGGATCGAACCTAGAACATTGGAGGTCTGATACCATGTAACGAACCAATTTAACCTAAAAGTTTAAGCTGTTGGGTGAGCCTCCATTAATGATTTTATATCTCTAACATTATGTTCCTTGACCTACACTCTGATTGCGTGCAAAAAAAAAAATTAAATATCACAAAAACTAAACTACTTGAAAATATCCAAGTTCCCAATGAAATGAATTTAATGTAGAACGAAAATGACATTACCTTTGAAAGTATGCAATGTAAGTTAACATGCCAGTACAGAAAAAAGAAAGAAGCAGAAGATGCAAACTCAAAGCAAGGTATGTATGCAGCAAGCATACCTTCAATGCAAAAAACTGATTAGTCCATTTGTGTTGCACCAATTGCACTATCCCCCCATTTCCCTTTCCAATCACTTTTATTGTATCAATGTCTGCCAAACTTAGCTGGTTGTCTAGTGGCCTAATTGGGGGTTGCTGAAAATAGCACAAATATTAAACTCAAATAACAAATTATCAGAATTCAGCCAGCATGTGATCTGTTATCAAAAGTATAGTACCAAATAAAAATATGCTGGAAGTTCTATATCCAAACCTCCATGCCATCATTGTACCAAAAACCACAATGGTTGGGTGTTACAACTGATTACAGCTATAAATGTATGGAGTTTAACATGAAAAGCTTTAAATCAAGTTATTTAAATTCAAATGCTATATGGGAAATTGTGAATATAACATTGTCTAGGATAGCATCATTCAAAACGCAGCTTGCAGCTTATCCTCCATTTAAGTTCATGAAGTGGATGATGTCTCCTGAACACAATCTTTTAATTCATTAGCTTGCAGATAAGAGGAAAAATCAAACTAGAAATTAAATTCATTAACAATATAAGATCCAAATATTCCAATGAATATCTTACTAAAAAAATCACTCTTCATTAAACCCCAACTAATAATGATCGGGGTAAGGGTCATCCTTATACTGGTCTTTTAAGAAAAATGAATATCTTACTATAAAGGGAAAATACCGAACAATCCATCTTATAAAAAGTCTTTTTCTTTTGAAATAAACAGTGCTCCATTTTGGTCTGGAAACCTCAAAATAATGAAAACAAACAGAAAATTCAGAAATCCCTTCTTACCACAGTAGGCATTTGATAAGATTAAAAAGACCAAATAAGAAATAATTGAGCAACCCAATTGGATATATAATTCAAAACAAAGAAAGAAACAAGTGCAAAACATAAAAGTTGAGAGAAACATGTTACTACAGCTTCCACTTCACTCTCAGAGAGAATTCGAACTCCATCCCTATCGACAAGCAGGTTACCATCTTTAAACAACCCACTTTGAGTCCTACCATAAAACCACATACACACAATTCCAATCATCCAAAACCAAACACAAAACAATCACATTCACACACACACACAAAAAAAAAGACTCACAGGAACTTGATAAAAGAAGCCTGATCAGATGCAGGAACATTGACTTTGACACTGGGGCCTAAGCATCTTTTCTTCATGATTATGGGATCCTAATTGGGTTCCCAACCCAAGCTCTGCAGGTTGTAAAGCAAGAAAAACTTTATTGTAAGATTATATCTGAATATAATCAAAATATTTATGTGACTAACATGATTATATTCTATAGTATTTAAGTTAGAAAACGAAAGCTTTTTATATTTTGGAGGATCATGGTACTAAAACTTTATTTGCGTAAGGTTGGAAAGAAGAGTCTTCATTGACGCAGAGGAGAAAAAAGGAGCAAAAACGGTTGAAGATGGAGACTTCTGTAGACTTTTCAAACTTTTTACTTTCTTCTGTTCTCACGTGCAATTGCAAATACTATTAACTACATATAAAGAGCAAACTTTCATGTATTCCTTACCTTAATATTTTTAAAAGCTAGTGTGTGTGTGTGTTTTTTTTTTTTTTTGCAAGGGGGAAAAATATAAATCTTATTGTTATATGGCTTAAATATATACCGAAGATGTGCTCGATTGTTAGCCTAAGTCACACTAGGCTAATTTAACTTGGGGTATAGGTTTGAATCTTATTGAAAGTACTAATGATTAAAATCATGTTATTAATTAAGTACTGGATTAATTAATAAAGGTGTGGAAACAACTTATTAGAGTAAAAGAAAAAAAATTAAAGTTAGTTAGAAATTCATTAGACAATAGTTATTATACTTTTTGTACATTCAGAATTACTCAAATATTTGTGCATATACATGTGTTATGTGATTATATGCGCGCACTAAATAAATGGTTTTAAAAAAGGGTTATGTTTTTCTAAGAGAAAATATACATCTTCTGCAAATACATTAAAAATTGAGTCAATTTTTTTTAAGTGGTGAATCCCACCATTTTAAATGTTAGCAAAAAGTTATTATTCTCGTAACCTTTAAAAAAATCATATTGAAGTTATTTTATTATTAATATTTGTGAGAATATGCAATTGTAACAATAACAATATATAGAATTGAATATGATATTTATTTATTTTCGAACATAAGATAGAATTTTTTTAAGATCATAGAGAATGTTGTTGCTTTTTTATTGTTTATAGATAGTAGCAGCCTATTGCATTACTTAATGCAACTGCCAATGTATTAGGTTTAGTTGGTTTTCTTAATACAAGAGAAGTCACCCAAGTGACATTTCCAAGAAGAGTAAGTATTCTACTTTTTTAGTTCTCTCGTTAGTGACACAAATATAAATCATATTTAGTTCTCACACGTAAAGCTTTGTCCAATAATTAAAATATTGTTATACTTTATATATTTCAAGTCTTCAACGTTGAATTCCTTATATTTTATGCATAGCTAGTTAACTCAATTTGAGTCGCATGACGAAAACGTTAGGTCATTAAATAATTCAATAATCCACCCAAAAAAAAAAAAAAAATTACCCAATGATAATAACTCGATCAATTGATACATGGAAGCTGAGTGGGTGATGAGAAAATCTTAATTCAATCCCCACCAATACTATTTTAGAGAAGGGCATAAGATTTTAATCTCGAACTCCTCACGTTTTCAAGATTAGTTTCATAGCCGGCTCAAAAAATCGAAGCTTGTGAGAATATCCAGAGAAGCCTACTCACCTCAAAAAGGTAATTAGGGTTGGTATAAAAAAATTTATTTGTGGGTCCTTGAACACCACATAAAAAAAAAAAATAGTTCACATTTCCTCCTCAATCTGACTTGTTATCCAGTGCAGAATCTTATACAAAAACCATTTTTAATGGTTTTTTTTCTTCTAAATTTCATTGCAACGCCAAGGATAAGACAAGAAAGTAGTTGGAAACTTAGGAGGAAAAAACAAAGGATAAGTAAATAACGAAATGTAGTAATAAAGAACCTTCAAGGAAAGTTACAAAGAAGCATGTAGTTGGAAAAAATTAGAAAAAGGAATCACGCAACTCCGAATTTAGTCCATAGACTTTCTTTTCTAATCCAGATAACTCGCCCTTCAATCCTTTTCTTTGCCAATATTTCCTTGATGTTTCCCCACAATCATACCACTTGCCACCTTTTTCTGTGTCCTATCAACTATCTATCCCTCTCGGATGCAACCCCACGCATCACGCAACAGTGTCCAAAGTGTTAGTGTTGGCAAAAAAAAATTACTAAACTGTCACGCTAATAGTCAATTTTGCCAAAATGTCACGTGGCATATTTTGCTATACTGTGTAGCGAAATATATGTGCAAATAATTCGTTACACAGTGTAGCGAAATATGCTACGTCAGAATGCTCAGAACCAAAAATATCATGTGTCAAACAGGGACAATTTCGCTACACTGTGTAGCAAAATTCTTCCTGTTTGACACGTAATATTTTTGGTTCTGACATGACATATTTTGCTACACTGTGTAACGAATTATTTGCACACATATTTCTATACCAAAATATGTCACGTGATATTTTGGCAAAATTTACTATTGACGTGAGAGACTGTTAATTTTTTTTTGTAAACAGTGACAAAATAGTCACTGTTCCACGCATCACCTCATTCGGGACTCACAATAAGCCACAGATTAAAGAACAAGAAAACTACCTATTTTAACAGAGCAAATTCTTTCTGGTTGTTTATGTAGTTAACATATTTGGAAATTGTGAAGTAGTGTGTGTTCTGATGAAAACCGACAAGTAAACAAAAGTACATTATCTGCTGAACACTAACAAAACTCCTATCTCAATAATCTTATTTTAGCTTTGATTTTAGCAATTGTATAAGAATAGGATGTTGATATCTGTCATAATCCATCTCTATAAATATCTGAGAAAAATATCAGTAAATTTTGACAAAATCTATTTATCCCAACAGTGTGTACATCAAAAGTTCTCATTACTTAACTATGCTCTGGATTTTGGAAAAATCAATATTCTTGTTTTAGCTTTTGATTTTCACACTAACCATGTAAGTAAGATATATATTGCTGTTTTTAACATTACAATATCATTGTTGTATAGAAAACTATGATATATACACATCTCTGTCTAGACAGAAAATGAGGAGCGGATGCTACTCAGGGGAAAAGCCTTGGATGCCTATTGAGATCACACTTCACTATAGATAATAATCTGGTTACAGTCAGGTATTAAGATTCAATCATGTTGAAAGAGAATTTTGAGAGCAGCTGTGGAACCCCTGATATAATTTGCCCATATGTCTGCAAAATGCACAAGTAAAGGCGTCAACCCAATCATCAACTTAACACTCTAGCATATCCCATAGGAAATATAGGACACAAAAGCCCACAACCATCCAATGTCATATGTAGCTTTCAGGAAAACAAAACAAGTACTGACATGTGAAGTCATAACCATAATTACATCGATGAGAAAATTGTTATTCTTGAAAAAATTCTGTTTGGCCATGTTATCCAAAAGCATGGTTTTTGTTCAATAACATGAATGAACTCAAATAGATAAACACCAGGCCAGCCACATAAGCTAATTTCAAATACTCCCGAGAATGCTCAAAGATACTGTCTGTTCACAAGATGGAATATCTGTACACCCTAGATACTTTCCTAGAGCATTGGAAATCCATACTCCATACCTTGTGATTTTCATGAATTTGGCATAATGGAACTGCAAGCAACCTCAGGTTCTTTGGCACAGTGAACTTTCGACTCATTGGCAGCTTTATAAGGAAGAGTTTCGTACACTCCTACACCATGAAACTAGGTTATCTCCCATCAGAACTTGTTATAAAAAAGCCATTTGAATAATGTACCTTTGGCTGGTTTATGTTAGGTGGCAGGAAGGGATACTGTAATATCTCAAAATCAGGTCTCCACCACATTCCAAGGCATTCACCCACCTGAGTCAAGTAAATTACAGTTCAGCTGCTCTAAATGTTGAAAGGTTGTAGTGACATTAAATTTTGTAGTGACAAATGGAAAAAGGCAAGTTTAATACCTCCCATTCTGCCCCATACCCATCTTCACTAACAGAAAGCTTCCTTGCCAGCTTACGTTTCAATCCATTAGTATCTGGAAATTCACAAAATTTAATCTTCAGTAAAAACTCATGAATATATTTCCAAATCCCTTTTTGCACAGCACTATTGACAGCTTCCCTACATACCTGATTCGCCTGGCCTTAAACGGCCACCGGGAAGTTTAAAGATGGAATTTTTTATTTGCAACAGCAACAAATGTGGATGTTTGAACAACTCAACCTGATACAAGAACAGTTACATTATCAGTTCAGAATCATATTGCAAAACTTTGGCTCATAGGCATAGATGATTGACAATATCAAAAGCACTTTGGGGATAAAACCAAATGCTCAATAACTAAGAAGAAGAGTATGAATAGAAACTTCAAAAAAAGTTCAGTCAACCATGCCTTACCCGACCTAAATCCTCAAGAGGAAATTACATAAGTTTACCTGTGAAAGGAAGTTTGGAAGAGAAAATAAACCTCAAGAGGGAATAGAAGAAGATCTTGAAAGAGAACATTAGGCTTTTTTTCTGGTTAAACCCACAACCTAATCAGGGAAGACAAAGAATGATGGCAAGTGGACACAATATGATCAGCTTGTAGTTGTAATAGCTCAGGTTCATAGCACCTAGATCTGAAGAACTCAAGGATGTGTAGAATTTTTAAAAAAAAAGGAGAAGGGGGGAGGCTCAGATTTTCAGTGTATGTAAAGATGGTAGCCCCAAAAGCAACCTTGGGCAGTTCTTATAGTATCTATGTTGTTCTGAATAGAATATGAAGCTGACAAAGGTCTAAATGAAATCATGAGAAGAATGAGAAAAGGCAATATTCTGAGTTCAATCACGTATATAACTTTATAAACTAACAACTAAATGGGTGGCCTTGGAACCCCTCAGGTGAATCGCCAAATGCTTCTCATCATAGACATTTCTCTGTATATCATCATAGACATTTGACACAATAAACAAGAACAAATAAAAAACAAAAAATTCAACAATTAAGTTTTTGAATAAAATTACAAGTACTGGTGAAACGTAAGAGATGACCTCTATTAGAGCCACATTCACACTCACTGCAAAAGCTGCCACAGAGTAAGTTATTATTCCAGAAATCTTTTGTATCTGTCTACAATGATCAAGAACCAGTGACTTCAAAAACTAAATCTATTAAAAGAAGGCCTAAGAAAAAGCTTTTTGTTCATTGATTCAGACATCTCTATACAAATTATATAGAGTGGGATACTGGGATTTGATAAAGAAATATAATATCAAAATAAATTTAAACTTTATATTATCATAGCGTCTGTGACCCGGTTGGTATAAATTTGATCCTCACTGTCCCTGTTCTATAAAAACTAATAATTAAATATTTCATTCTATTAAAAATAATAATAAAGTATTATAAAATTTCTTAACAACGCAAGTCAGATACATTATCAACCCTTCGATTCCAACAAAATAATATAAAAAAATATCAATAATTATTAGTTCAAGTGATAATAAAAATTTTGTTTCCTTAATTAGAAATCTCGAATTCAAAATGATAGAGCCACCGCTATAACCAGTCCAATTGTGCTCTAACTGAATTAGTCGAATAATTTATAAAACAATGGACATATTAAAATAACAATAATGATGATGGAAGAAGCGAATGGCTAAAGAACTAACCACTATGACAGCTTCCACACAAGTTCGTATTCCACGGGCAGAATAGCTAATATGCAAAAATAAAATAAAATAAAATAAAAAAGGGTTAAAAGAAGAGAAGAAAGACGTGTAAATTGGAAAAATAAATAGGGAAAAAAGAAAACGAACTTGGATTTCATCCTGTGAAGACGATCAGCTAAGGAATGATCTTTGAAGGGAATGGGATCTTTGGATCCAAAATAGTAACTACTCAAAGGGTATATGTCCAATTCAACACTCTCACTCTCATCATCATCGCTTCCACTGTTTGCGTTTGGTGCAGCAATAACTCTCGCCTCTTCCCCCATCACTACCCAATCCACTCAAATCTAAAATACTGAATTCAAAGCTAATAAAGCATACATTGATGCATATATATATATATAGTGTGTTGAACTTGAGAGAGAGAGAGAAAAGGAGAAGAAGGTTGAAGAAAAGAGTGGAAAGTAGGTAACGTGTCTAGGTTCCACAGGAAGAGTCTTCTCCAACGTGGCGTTACAAGGGACCTCAACGCCACACGCCTTACTATGATATGAAGGACTATATTAGACTAATTTTAACCAATTAACATTGACAACATATGTCATTTTTATTTTTTTTAAATGATTATTAGTCTAGTCGTCGATGACAAAAGTTATCAAATTCTCCTTATTAAATTTTGAATACAATTATATATTTTCAAATTTAAGATTTATAATTAAATTAAAGGAAAACTTCATTTTCACCCACTGTGGTTTTATAATTTATCATTTAATCTCCTGAGGTTTTAAACTTATCAGTTAGATCCATTGTTTTGGGATATTTTGTCTTTTAACTCCCTATGGTTTCAAATTTTCCCTTAAACCCCACGTGATTACAAAAATTTTCACTTAGACACCTTGTAGTTTAAAAAATAAATATTTTTAAAAATAAATTTTCTGTCTTTTTTATTTTATATCCTCATGTAATGTATTTATGGTTTAAAATATTTCAAGTTATTTATTCTGAAATTAATTTATAAATTATCTTATTTTTTAAATATATTTGAAATTAAAAAAATATTATTTAAGATAAATTAAATATGTATTATCAAAATAAGATATTTACTTTCTTTAGATAATTTTATAACGATACAGGGAAAAAAATAGATAAAATAAAATAATATTTGATTTGAATTGAATTTGTTTTCTTTATAAAAATAAGTGAATTTTTTAAAAATTCATTTTTAATTTTTAAACCCTAAATGCATTAGGTGAGGATATAAAATAAAAAAGAGAGAACATTTATTTGTAATTTTTAATTTTTAATTTTTTTTTTGTAACCATGGTCTGAGTGAAAAAAATTTTAACCACAAGGTGTCTAAGTGAAAATTTGAAACCACGAGATGTTAAATGATAAATTATTTAAGCACAATGGGTCTAAGTGATAAATTTAAAACCACATGAGGTCAAATGATAAATCACTAAACCACAATGGGTGAAAATGAAGTTTTTCCTTAAATTAAACAACTCTTTGTTAATTGATTCACCATAAAATTTAAATTAATTTTAATGACAATTTTATAATGTTAATTACCAGGCTACGTTGGAAAAGGACAATCTTATTGAGTCACCATTAATTTGTATTAAAAATTATAGAGGATTGAACGAGACAAGAAAGATCTCTTCTCAATTAACGACATATTACTAGAAATTGACAATCGCAAAACACATATAAATCGAAAAACAAAAAGAGAAAGAGAAGATAAATTTACACAGATGTTTACTTTGATTCACCCAATATAGCATCCGTCCAATTTGTCTGTACTGTATTCAATCATTGTCACTCGTTTCAAATAACTCAATTTATAAGAAAATATAAATAGGATTTAAAAAATTCTAATTGTTATTCATGACTCAAACTTAAACTACAACGAAAAAAATAATAACAATGACTCAGCAATGAGTAAGACGTCCACAATACAAACATTTAAATGTATTTGATATAATAAGTTATAATTTAATAAGTGCCAAATTTAAACTTGGTGTAATTTAATACGTCAATAAATTTTATATATGACAATGCAATGTTATAATAAGTAATTTAAGAAAGAAAAAGTAAAATCACGTTGCAAAAATTTCTTGAAAGTGTTGATGTCGTATGAGTAGGATGACAATTTTTTGAATTGAAATAACACGAAATTACACAATATGATTTTAATAAGATATGAATATGATATGAATTTGAAAATGGGTCATAATGTTTAACACAAACATAATTCATTTATTTTGTGAATTAAAATAACATGATATAAATAATAAATGTAATCTATTATGTGAATTGACACAAGAGAATAAAACACAAATGACTTGTACCCTTAATGTTATTTAATTATTTTTATCAATATTATATTACAAGATACGCAAACCAATTTCTTATTTGGATGCCGACATACAAGAGCACTCAAAAAAATTTCTAGTCAAAGTCTTACCAACAGAAATACCATATAAGGATCAACTCGAAAACCAATATTTTTTTCTTTTTCCAAATTACAACAACTACTACGCGTGAGTGGTAAACACCTGTTCAAAGTGGGTAAAAAGTCCATCTAGTACGGGCTGTGCGGCAATACCAAGATAGCCTCTCTTTTTTCTATTTTTGTCGGCACAACTGTACGTAACTATTTATGCAACGACACGGAGTATTATACTTGAGTAACATTATAACCGACCCTTATCCAGTTATTCCCATTCTAAATATAAGAATAGTGACGTAAAAGAGAAATAATACTCTCATGCTACGTGAGAGTAAATCATTTTCCTACACAAATTTATTTTTCGTGTCAATTAATTTTTCTTTTCTTTTTTAATATAAAATATGATACTCATATTTAATTTCTCTCTACTTTTTTTCTCTCCTACAATCCTACAACATAAGAAAACTTAAACCCATAAAAAAAAACACCCAAAGTCATGAAGTAGTTTCGAAACTTTGCAAATCTAGTAAAGTTCAAATTAAGATCGAATGGTGCGTTTAATATCATTTTTTAATAATTTAAGGGGGTATTTGACATAAGAGAAAAATTTTGTTATCGGAAAAAAATATTTTCTAGAATATGGTAGAAAATATTTTTTTCGGATAAGTTAGAAAAAAAGATGTTTAGTAGGCAAAAATATTTCTGAAAAAGTTGAGTTATTTTTACTGATATTATGTTTGATTAATTGTGAAATATTGATGGAAAAATGTACTGAAATTACGAAATTGTCCATTATTCCATTATTTTAAAATATTGAATCACATCATCAAACATACGTTTTAGCATTTCATAACCATGTTTAACATTCTTGAATTTTTCTCTCTTTCTCTTTCTTCTTCATAAATGGCATTCCTTCCTCAGCCCCAAGAAGATGCCGAAGAAGACACCAATGTCGACGTTCACACGACCATTGGCACACTCATTCGGTACCTCCCGCTCGATCACCTCCATTCGGTACCTCCCGCTCAATCACCTCTACTCTGCCACCACACCCATTCGCTTTTTGCTCTCGTTGTGGAATATGGAAAATTCATTGGCCTGCTTTAATTTTGTGGGTTTTTCTGAAGTGTTATTTGTTTAGACTTAAGAAACAGAAACTTCATGAAGTTGAACTTTGCTTAAATGTTTAGCTCTGTGATTTTTATTTTTATTTTTGGATTTATGATTTCTGTGTGGTTGGAAGGAGAAAATCTTATGTGAATGTTAAATGTCACTTGTAATTTCTGAAGAGAAAATCTCACTTGTGAAAATGGGAAATTATGTGTATCTGTTTTTATTTTTTGTGGGTTTTCCAACATGTAATCAGTGGCGGACCCAGAAATTTTTATAGAGGGGGCGAATTTTTTTTATATATTATTAAGAAAAGTACGTACAATCATATATGAACTTAATATAAAAACTTTGAAAGAGTCTTATTACAAAATTTAAGGTCAATTCACTTAACTCTTGCTCTACATTTTTTCATATTATTAAACTCTTCTATAATTGAATCTGTGCTAAAATTCAAAATAATTTCTTTTTCAACATATGTAATCAAAGAATCATCAAGAAATTGGTTTTTCATTCAATTTTGAAGTCTGGTCTTGATTATCTTCCATTCGACAATGGATGCGGGCTCTTTTCCTTCTCCAATATTTAGCTCAAAAAATTGGAACCCCTGTTTGTATGTTTTGTTGTTGTCTTCTTTGACAATGATTTTCGCCACCCTCTTGATAATCAAGTGTGTCTGATTTTGAAATTTTTTCTTGAGCCCTAAAGGTTTGCTCATTCCTTTGGAAAAAACTACAATTTCAATTTCTAAAGTTGTGTTTGTTTAAGTTTTTTTGAAATTTTCAACCCAATTACTTAATTTTTTTAGTCCAAAATTATTTTTTTTAGCAAAAAATTATATATATATATATATATATATATATATATATATAGTAAAAAAATTTCTAAAAATCAGGGAGGGGCGGTGGCCAACCCTAGCCCCTCCCCTAGGTCCGCCTATGCATGTAATGTATGTTTATATTATACCGAAGAAATGAAGAACAAGATGCATATCGATGTAGTATTTTTATCTTTATGTGTTGCAAGATTTTTTTAGAAATGGGTCTGAGATACGATTGTATGATGGCAATTATGTCTCGAAATTTGGTTATTGGATTCTGAGTATGTGGGGAAAAAAAAAACCATGGGGTGGGTTGGTAAAGTCTTCAGCGATTGTGTAGTTAAAAAAAAGGATGGGGTAAAAATTTTGCTGAGAATATTTTCCCTTTACCCATACCAAACATGGAAAAAATATTCCCCCCCACTCACTTTCCTAGCATTATTTTTAAATAACCCATATCAAACACCAGTGGCGGAGCCGGACTCAAATTTGAGCCCGGGCCAAAAAAATATATTTGTATTTATTTTTCTTAATTTTAGCTAGTTCATATCATAATATATTTAAATTATATTAAATGCATAACATCTGAGCAAGCAGTACTAAGAAGAGTTATAATTTTATTAAATATTTTAAATTTTTCTAAAAATAATTTTTTTTTCAAGTGGAAATTAGACGCATAACCTAATACAACTTACCCAAATCTTTCACCAAAAATATTTTAAATTTTACATAGGGCCAAATTACAAATTGTAGCCCGAGCCAAATTATATTTAATTATATATAATAAATACAATTTATTAAAATTTAGCCTGAGCCGAGATCACACCCACAATATATGTGGCTCCGCCACTGCCAAACACCTCCTAAAAGAATATGAAACTTGAACTGGATTAATTAGAGTATAATTTGGGCCTGAAATTTTTGTGGGACTTCTTTGGACCTGAAATTTGCAAGGTGTGAGATTGTTTTACTTGGGCCTAGCCCAACTCAATACAAAACAATGATGAAGTCCGTTGTTGGGATTCATAGGCTTAGAAGTCATGCTAAGATTTTTGCCTAAGGGCTGGGCCCTGTTGTTTTCTTGTATTCTTGTTTGGGCTCTTTGTCCCTTTGTTGTTTTCTTGTAGCTTTCCCAGCTCTTTCAAGTCTTGGGTTGACCCAAAACTTAATCAGGCCTTTTCAGCCATCACGAAGAAAGAAAGGAGCTTAGTTGATGTGTTTGAGTTTGATAATGTAGGCCTTTATTTGTACGAAAATACTAGAGCAAGAAACAAAAGAAAAACATATTAGCAAAATGATGGTAGCTCAATTGCAACGGTGGAGCCATAGCCAAGCCGGCAGGTGTCTTGCTTGTGATTTTTTTTACTTATTATATAATTAATTATAATTAACTAAGGTAAAAATTGTAATTTGGCACCACTTAAATATAAAATCAAATACTCAATACAAAGTAATAACAAATTAACAGAAGTTGCTGTAATTCGCAGCTTGATGATATATCAAATTGGGTCTATTATATAGACCAAGATTTACAATTGGTTACATCAGGAAATCAGCTAAACTTAAGGAACAGAAAGCATAAATCAAGCTAATCTATTTACATCAGGAAATCAGCTAAACTTAAGGAACAGAAAGCATAAATCAAGCTAATCTATTTACATCAGGAAATCAGCTAAAACTAAGGAACAGAAAGCATAAATCAAGCTAATCTATTTTAATATACAAGGTAACAAACCGTGATAGTTACAATCAGGATCCTAACAAATTAATGCTACTCTAATACTCCCCCTCAAGGTGGAGCATGGAGGGAGGAGATGCCCAACTTGGAAGTCAAAAAATCGAATTGTTTGGATCCAAGTGCTTTGGTCATAATATCTGCGGGTTGAGAACTAGTGGGGATATGTTGAGTAGAAATAGTCTTGCTGAGAAGATAGTCCCGAACAAAATGGCAATCTAACTCGATATGCTTGGTACGCTCATGGAACACTGGATTAGAAGCAATATGAATAGCAGACTGACTGTCACAAAACAGTTGCATAGGGGCTGCATGAGGAATATCAAGAGAGCTGAGAAAAGACTTTAACCAAATAAGCTCAGAAGTCGCAGCTGCCATGGCACGGTATTCAGCTTCAGCAGAGGAGCGGGATATTGTGTTTTGCTTCTTGGTTTTCCAAGAAATAGGAGAATGTCCAAGAGTAACAAAATAACCAGTGACTGATTTTCGAGTCAAGGGACAACTAGCCCAATCCGAATCACAATAGGCACGAAGAAGAAGATCACTGTCAGATCGAAGAAGGAGTCCTTGGCCAGGATTGGACTTAATGTACCGAAGAACACGAATAGCCGCATCGTAATGTATCTGCATAGGATGCTGCAAAAACTGAGAAAGTGTGTGAACTGCATAACTAAGTTCTGGTCGTGTAATCGTGAGATATACAAGACGGCCAACAATACGTCTATAACGTTTAGGATCATCAAACGGAGGTCCTTCAGCAAGAGCAAGCTTGTGATTGGGATCCATAGGATAAGCAACCGGTTTACAACTTTGAAGTCCACATTCCTTAAGAATATCCAAAGCAAATTTGCGTTGAGTAAGAAACAAACCGGTCTTGCTTCGAGCAAATTCAATGCCAAGAAAATACTTGAGGGGACCAAGATCTTTGATTTTAAACCAGGTTTGTAAATGAGCTTTGACACGGTCACAGAGAGAAGGATCACTACCTGCCAACAAAATATCATCTACATAGACAAGTATAGCAACATAATGGGAACCAGTCGAGTAAGTGAACAACGTATAATCAGCACGAGACTGAACAAAGCCGAAACTGAGGAGAGAACTACGAAGCTTAGCAAACCAATTTCGTGGGGATTGCTTGAGACCATAAAGTGAACGTTGAAGCTTACAGGCGTGACCAGACTTGGTTTGGGAGAAACCGGGAGGAAAACGCATAAAGACTTCTTCATCCAAATCGCCATGGAGAAAGGCATTTTGAACATCCAGCTGAAAAATGCTCCATTTTCGAGCTACAGCTACAGATAAAAATGTACGCACACTTGTCATTTTAGCCACCGGTGCAAAAGTCTCAGTGTAATCTTCTCCTTCGATCTGATTGTTCCCAGCAATAACCAGACGCGCTTTATAGCGTTCAATGGTTCCATCAGAATTGTACTTGATGCGGTACACCCACTTACATGGAATAGCTTTCTTACCAGAAGGAAGAGGTTGAATTTGCCAAGTATGATTGGCTTCCAATGCATCAATTTCGGCTTGCATGGCTTTCTGCCAATGAGGATATTGCATAGCCTCTTTAAATGATTTGGGTTCCAGGTTACTATCCACGGCGGCAAGAAAAATCTGATGGTGCGAAGAAAATAATGCATTAGAAACATAATGATCAATGGAATATTGAATACCTGAGTCGATTGGAGAAGTGGAGAGACGAGGAAAGAGTGTAGTCATTGTGTTGCATACATAATCCTTTAAATGAGATGGGGGACGTCTGGCACGCTGTTCACGAATATCTGCCACAGATGCAGTGTTGGGTTCTGTCAACGGAACCGGTGAACCAGGGACATCCGTGGATGAAGTAATAGAACCCGGAATTGGGGAGGACGAACTCCCCCTGTCATCAAGCTCCGCTGTGGGAGTATCAATAGCAGTAACAGGTGCCACATCATAATCGGTGAAGACAGCTTGTGGTGACGGTACATGGACAGAAGGTGCAGATGAAGTTTCAGCCAATGGAAAAATAGTTTCATGAAATAAAACATCACGAGAAACAAATATTTCATGAGTGGAGATATCCATGACCTTCCATCCTTTTTTGTTGAAAGGGTAGCCAACAAACACACACTTACGGGAGCGAGGAGCGAACTTGTCATGTGGTTTGGGTAAAACAGTAGTGTAACATAAACTCCCAAAGACCCGTAAGTGATCATACTTTGGTGGAGTGCCATGCAAAACTTCATAGGGACACTGACCACCAAGGAGTGGAGTCGGTGTCCTGTTGATGAGGTGAGCAGCGGTCAAGATGCATTCTCCCCAAAGAGATATAGGTAAGTGACCATCAAAACGCAAAGCACGAGCCACGTTGAGGATGTGACGATGACGACGTTCAACGCGTCCATTTTGCTGTGGGGTGTAAGTGCATGATAATTGATGATGAATACCGTAGGATGAGAGAGCCTCTTGGACTACAGATGACAAAAATTCAGTCCCATTATCACTCTGAATTCGCTTAACAGATGCATCATATTGGGTGCGAACCAAGTGGAGAAACCGAAGTAAACATGTGGAAGTTTCAGTTTTATTGCGCATCAAAAAAATCCAAACATGTCTACTAAAATCATCGACTACAGTTAAAAAATAGCGGGCACCAGTTGTAGATGCCATATGATATGGCCCCCATATATCACAGTGAAGTAAATCAAAAGGATGTAAACAACGTTTATTATTAATAGGAAAAGGACTTCGTGGTTGTTTGGCTTTACAACAAACGTCACAAGGAGCCAAATTGTTTGCATTGGAAATAAAAGGTAACAAAGATAAATAACGGGAAGATGGATGTCCTAGACGACGATGCCATAGTGCTGCAGAATCTGACGTACTGGCAACATGAGCAGAAGCTGATGATGCACACAATATATACACCCCTTCTCGTTCAACACCCGTTCCAATCGTCCTCTTCTGCTTTAGGTCCTGTATCAAACAAACAGAATTAACAAACAATGCCAAGCAAGACTGGCGCAGAAGCTGAGATACAGAAATCAAATTACAAGCCAACGAAGGGACATAAAGAACATTGGAGAGATGAAGAGAAGAGCCCAAAGTAATGCTGCCACATTGCGTAGCAATATCATGAACTCCATTCGGCAGTCCCACAGAACAAGGAGAAATAGAATGCACATTGGATAGATAGGAGAGTGTGCCCGTCATGTGTTGGGATGCACCACTGTCGATGATCCAAGATGGGTGTAAAATCTTACCCGTAAGTTTATCAACTGGAGGGGCAGAAGAGACAGCCAAGGACATGAGATGTTGTAGAACTTCTGGTGTAAAATCTGCCATGGAGATGGATGCTGATGACGGCTCAGAAGGAACCGAAGGCAGAGAAGTATGAGCAGCCCAATTTTCATAATTGGATTGTCCACGGAGGATGACCGTGGTGAGAACAGCACCAGGATTGTCGGATGGGTGCAGGTAAAAGGGTGACTTAGAATCAGAAACCTTGAAGGTTTTAGGTGCGGAAGTCATGATGAAAAAAAAAATGAAGGCTTGTTGATCGTCAAGCTCTTGATACCATAACAGAAGTTGCTGTAATTCGCAGCTTGATGATATATCAAATTGGGTCTATTATATAGACCAAGATTTACAATTGGTTACATCAGGAAATCAGCTAAACTTAAGGAACAGAAAGCATAAATCAAGCTAATCTATTTACATCAGGAAATCAGCTAAACTTAAGGAACAGAAAGCATAAATCAAGCTAATCTATTTACATCAGGAAATCAGCTAAAACTAAGGAACAGAAAGCATAAATCAAGCTAATCTATTTTAATATACAAGGTAACAAACCGTGATAGTTACAATCAGGATCCTAACAAATTAATGCTACTCTAATACAAATCATCTAAATGCAAACAAATAATAAGGAACATGTATAGTATGGTGATTTTTGTGTTTTATCTTTTTTTATTTTGTATCCTGTATATTTGTTTTTTTCCTGCTTTATTCTAATCAGTTATGTTATTTATTCTTACTCCTATTATTTTAAAAAAAGACTTCTAAACTTAATTACAAAAATAATTAGTTGACCTATTTCTAAACTTAATCACAAAATTTTTACCTTAGGATAATGTTTGATTCATTACTTATTATGTTGTGGGAGTAAAGTGAAATTCTTATGTTTGAAATGTATACCGAAAAGGTTAGTGCATTTTTATATGTTTGCTTTGATATATAATCAACGATAATTGTTCATTTGAATTTTCAATATTATGTGACATGATTTAGTACATAATTTAGATAATTATGTTAGAATTCATAGTAAATTCTTTCTCTGATAAATTTGTATAATTATGATAAATATTTTGATAATTTAATATGTCAAATTTTTTGGCACCACCTAAATTTTTGGGCCGACTCCGCCACTGCTCAGTTGGTGTATGAGAATTGAGCAGATGAAAATGAGAATATGTGATCGATCCTTTCTAGTGCCATATCTGGAAAGTGTTTAAACTTTAAAGTCTTAATCCTGAACCCGCCCCGAACAGAATTGCCTCCCATAAAAGATATTGGCGGTTTATCCAAAAAAAGAGAGCATATTATAAAGTGCATATTTATTAAATTAAATGTGAATTTATGTTAAAAATGTAAATTTTTCTAAATCGTGTACAGTTAAAATATAAGTTAAAGGATTGAAAAAATTTATACAAAACATATAAATATTTAATATATTAAAATTTAAAAATATTTAATACTTCATTCTTTAAATAATTAGAATGAACAATGAAACTAATTTGTATTTTTAAACATATGCCCAAGGCATACGACAACAAAACCATAAAAGTATTGATGTAAATAATATAACAAAGTAGTATGACTTACTGAAAAAAAAATTACAAACTCTTATAAAATATATTATGGATTAGGAATAATATACTGTGTGTTGAAATATACTATCCTTAATACATAATCTAATTTATAAGAATTTATAAATATAATTTTTCCGTAAACAATTACCCTTATTGAGTTTAGCCTCGTTCATTTGTCGTAGTTGAGTAACCATCCAAACCCGTGTAATGAAAATGACAAAATGTGAAATTTTGAGTAAAAAAGTATCCAACAAATTATAATCACTAATTTCGCATGAATTGACGTGCCACCTTCAATGACGTCTAAACCAAACAGGCCAAAGCGTGGCGGTCTATAAAGCCATTTTTGCTTCAACATGATGAAAGTTAAGCTTAGAAAAATTCTTCGTTGAATAAGAACTCCTAACACCTTCGGAAGTTCACTATGACTTTGGTTAATTTTTAGATTTTGCAATTTTGCAAAGCTAATTGCAATTTTGCAATGCATTAACTTTAAGGGCTCGTTTGGTGTACAAGATAGGATATGATATGGGGTTGATAAGAGTAAGATATGATATGAAACTGCTAAGCTTATATTATGTCCTGTGTTTGATGAGCACCTAATTAGCAATATTATAAGATTATGTAGAAAGAGAAAGAAGTAAGAAACAAAAAATATAATACAATAAATACAAATATATTGGATAGCGTGGGGATATATTGGATATCCAATATTGGTATTCTATCATGTTGAATCCTAACTCAGCTTTCCTCGTAGGATAAGAAATCATGTATTTGATAGGATAAAATGAGACAATAGGATAAGCTAATCATATTCTATTGACCCACCAAACAAAAGATAAAATTAGAATATGATAAGTTATCCTATCATATCCTATCTTCTTTATCAAGTGTTCCAAACAGACCCTAAAAGGCTAAGATTGATTAAGTCAAAAGTTGACTTTGCCGAAGGCAATTATTCAGATTGTAAAAGCCTACTTCAATTCTCTTAAAAAAAATGAAAAAAAAAAAAAATTACTTCACCCCCCACAAGATGACTTTAAAACCTAGTCAAGCAAAGCAACCACCAACCTAACACCCACTCATGGCTCACCCATTCACATTGTTACAAGTTGCTTGCTAATTTCATATAATATTTATTTATTAACTGTAACAATATGACATCACGTGAGAATAGTTTGATTTGATTTTGATATAACAATATTAATATAATTATAAGAGATTATAAAAAAAAAATTTACAAATATAACCTGTTTTCATTTATTTACTTATTTGTATTACTATATATTATCATAAAAAAGAAGAAAGAGAAACAAATGTACGCCTTCTAATTCAGATTAAACGGCACGATGGAGCAGTGATAGATTATTATTATTATTATTTTCTACAAGCTAGAATACAATTGAGATAGAATACGATACTAGACGAGTTCTTAAGACTGTAAAATTATTTGTAAATTGCTTTAGTTTAACTTATAAATATTTGACTTGTTTGTTCAAATAAATAAATAGGTTTGCCTCACCAAAAAAAAGGTTTGAATTTGAGTTTAAACTTTATTATATATAAATCAAGTTCAAATTTAATAAACTGAATATTGAAAATTCTCAGATAAATTACTTATTTATATATTATCATCAATGCTTTTTATTTAGAATTATATATATATATATATATATATATATATATATATATATATATATTATATTTATATTATTAGTTAATAAAGCGTAAAAGTATCTAAAAAAAATATTTTTAATTATTGTTATCTCTTACTTGTTTACCAGTATTAACGACTAAAAAGTATTTTATTCTATTTTTTATTTCAATTTTTATAATAAAGATATTTACTGAATACTAATTAATAAACTTAAAAAAAAGAGAAAAATTATATTATAAATAAATTAAATAATTTAAGTTTAAAATTTTATATTTTTAAACAAGCTAAATTAAGATTTTAAATTTGACACATTAAAATAAAATAAAATAAATTATAAATTTGACTCAAAAATATTTTGGTCAGCATATTTAGGTAGATTCCATTTACGTCGAAGTGCAGCAACTTGGTGAGAGACGGGTTAAGTTATCCTGCCATTATATTCATTTCATTGATTTCCAGAGCATGTTGAGCCCTGCCTCCCCCACTGACTATAAAATTGACATAATATCTTCATTAAGATGCAAATGTATAAAGCATATAGTATTTATCAACCAGCTTGTTAGTTGTAGCAATAAATAAATACATGGGGTCCAATATATTCTTTCATTTGTCATACGGATACCTATCTTGTTTTATTCGTGCATGAATGATATGAAAATAACCCTCAACTCCATAAAGTCACCTTCATACTATTTATTAATCAATGAATGAATGATACACTCTATCTTATATAACTCGATTTCTATCTTTCTTTTTTCTTTTTTTCTCAAGGTAAGTGGCATTTAACTTAATTTGTGTACATCTTGATTTATTTACTTTTTAATATGATTAAAACTTAATCATTCATGTGTAGAGTTAAGATATTCACTTACAACTTGCCTGCATATTTGAAATTAAAATTTGTTGGAGTAGGTAGAGAGAGCTTTAACTGTGACTAAGCTCTGACTTGGGATTAGTCTTATAGACAACTTAAAGAGTTGAAGTTTGTGAGAATACATATGGATCGACTCACATCAAAGAAATAATTAGGGTCGGTATACCAAAAAAATTTATTTACCTATTCACACATCACATACCTATTTAATATTAAATCAAACACGACGTATCTTCAAAATACTAGTCTACTATAGAAGTTCGTTGCATCAAAAAAGCAATTTTAGATAACTATGATTAAAAAAACACGCACACACACACTTTGTTATGAATATGAGAAAAATAATGGTGAAAATGATTTGGAGGTATTGTTAAACATAAAGAATTGATTGAGTAAGTATTTTAACATAAACCACCTAGTAGGAAGTCAATTATATTCTCAGTATAAAATTCTTACAATATCGGAAGAATAAGTTATTGCCTTATTGGCATTATCTTAAACTTCTTACAATGAAAAACTCTTCTCAAATTCAACATGGGAGTTCTAAGAGGAGAATCATACTCTCGAGACATTGAATTCATTTTTGTAAGGAGTAATCTCCAAAGACTCATGAGCAAAAGAATGAATGAGTATAATACTTTATGCTTTAACAATAGATAGTCTCATGTATGTCACGTTGTGTATCAAGCCAAACAATTGTCGTCTGCCGCACAGTGGGAGTAATGAGCCAATATTAATTCAACCCTAGAAAAGGAACTGTAGATAGTTGTCAAGAATATACTCGAGTATCGTGCTAGTATATTTTAAGAGGAGTCTTGAGACCGTAGGTTACACAAACTCAACTTTCAGAGGGCATATTGACTCGAGAAAATCAACCTCAAGCTATGAAGTTTACACTTAAACCCAGATAGCATTAGAGACGAACATTGGAGACCTTTTTTTTACTGAGAGTTTGTTTGAACTTGTGTTCAAGAGGCATGTCAATTCTTTGATTCTTAAGATGATCCCTAATTTATAGTAGGTGATATTGTTTTACTTGTGTTCTTGGAGTAACACGATGTAACAAATATAATTATTTTTTGAATTTTATTAATGAGGTATTATTCATTGTACATGTGCGCATTGTTTGCAAAGTAAAGATTCAGATCAATTGTGAAGTATATGATCATTTGGATACATTCATGGAGAACATGATCATTGATTCTCACAATTAATGAATACGTTCATATATATTAAATAAAGTTGGACGCTTTGTTTAGGCTGTAATATATTATGAAATGATTTGTTCAGACCATTGTAAAATATCGGTGTAAATTAATATTCACATTGAAAAGATAAAGGAGAAATTTGATTAATGTTAAATTTATGCCATAAGGTATCAAACCCCAGTTAACAATAGTCGTGTTATTACTCTTGATCTTAAGTTTATTATAAATAGGTGATTGGATAATTATCATTATTTATGGGTGAGGTATGATTCTTTGACGATCAATAACTCAATATTTTAGGATTCATTTATTTTATTAAATATTTTTATAAAAAAAATTATGAAATTTGTATGAAATATTCTGTTAATATTTTTTGGTACTTGGATATTAAAGATATTTGGTCAGTGCATATGATCCATTAGAGAAACTATTAAAGTCAAGAGAATAAATAATTGACTGAGTAACAGAAACTTATCAATCAATTATGGATATTTTACAAAGAAGAAATACATATTCATGTTATTAGTATTATTAATCTCGAAGTAACACCAAATTAGATGATCGTTTACCGATTATAAGGAGTCTTGATTAATAGTAGATAATAAATCCTGATGCTAGTTTGAGAAAAGGGGTGAGAAAAAATTTAATTGACGATGATCGGTGAGTCACATGATCTTGGACATTGGTTTCATGTTTATACCAATGAGAGATTGTTGATTTATGCTTTTGTTACTTTAAAGTCTTTAAGCTTTAATATATGGGAAGAAGCCAAGGAGACCTATGGTTATGTTTGATCTCTATATATATTCACTTAAGTTGTTATGCTTTCTAAAATAAATAATAGTTCCCACACACTTCTCTCTCTCTTCTTGAGTAATAGCTTTAAAGATTTGATTATCTCGTAATCGTTTCCTACGAAAGATTTATCTGTAGCCATTTAAAGGGAGAAAATTCAACGCCAAACAATGGTATTTTATGTGCTTACGCTACAAGTGATATATCTTTATATTGATGAACTATAATAGTTTGCTAACATTCCAAATTAAAATAATCTTACATGTTTCCACCAATCTAATTATTCTTTCAATTTTTATGTTAATTAATCTTTAGCATGGGTAGTTCGAACAAGTTTTTACCCTTGCTCCATTTATTTCCTCCTTTGCATAGAAGTTTGAAAGCTTGAAAATAAAAAATAAGGGTTTCTATATTAAAAAAAATATCCAACCGATGGGCGAATCTACCACTAGTTATAATTTATATTTTATTTGAAAATGATCTTTTTTCGAACTAGCATACGATTTGACTAGCAAACACCTTTTTTTCATAAAAGGGAGTCACATTTAATCACATATCATAGTGGCCAAAATCGTAGTCAGATTGATTTCTTTATGGCTAGAAGAGAAGATAGAACTTCTTATGTCGACTATAAAGTCTATCTTGGAGAGTGTATCGCTATGCAATATAAGTTGGTAGTCCTAGAGGTTCGGTTCACCAAAGTACTTAAAATGACGAAGAGATCTCAGAACCCAAAGACAAGATGGTGGAAGCTATAGGAAGAAAAATAGATAGAGTTCAAGGAAAGAATGTTGCATGAAGGACCATGGGAGTTTGATGGAGGAGTAAATGAAATATGGAATGAGATGGCTATGTGTATCCAAAATGTGAGAAGGAGGGTGTTGGGAGAAATCAAAGAAAATGGATTTCATATAAAGGAAATATGGTTGTGGAATGGAGATGTGCAGGAGGCAATTAAATAGAAAAAGGAATGCTTTAGATCTTTGCATAAAAGTCCCAATTATGAGAACTTGCAAAAATTTAGTTTGGCAAAAAACAAATGCAAAAAAAGTAGTGCGAGAAGCTAGAGGCGAGGTTTTCGCCGATTTGTATAAAAATCTCGGGAGCAAAGATGGTTGAAACATATATATAAACTTGCAAAAATGAGGGATAAGAAAAGTAAAGACTTCACCCAAGTTAGATGCATCAAGGATGAAATAAAAAACTTTTGGTAAGAGATAAAGATGGATGAACTATTTTAACAAGATTTTTAATGGGGATGGCGATAAAAGTGATTTGGACTTGGAGGACACTTATAATAATTTGAATAGAAGATTTGTACGCATAATCAACACTCATGAAGTTAAGGAGGCTTTAAAGAGGATGGAAACTAATAAAGCATTGGGACTCGATGGTGTCCCTATTGAAGTGTGGAGAGGCTTGGGAATGTGACAATAAAATGGTTGATCAATCTTTTCAATAAAATTCTTCAGTCAAATAAGACGTCTGATGCATGGAGAAAAAGTATGCTTGTGCCTATTTACAAAAACAAAGGAAATATTCAGAATTGTTATAACTATAGAGACATTAAGCTAATGAGCCATACTATGAAGTTGTGGGAGAAAGTTGTTGAACATCGATTGAGGAGAGAGATCAAGGTTTCTGTAAATCAATTTGGATTTCTGTCAGGATGATGTACCATGGAAGCCATTTTCTTGATGTGATAATTAATGGAAAGATATCAAGAAAAGAAGAAGGACTTACATATGGTGTTCATAGATCTTGAGAAAGCATGTGATAGGGTCCTAAGAAAAGTTTTATAGTGGGTTCTTGAGAAGAAAAAAGTATCATTGAAGTATGTAGATGCAATCAAGAATATGTATGATGGGGCTACTACATGTGTGAAAGCTTGTAATGGAACAACAAGTCATTTTCCTATCACAGTAGGTGTATACCAAGGTTCGACTCTAAGTCTTTATCTCTTTGCCTTAGTTATGGATTAACTAACAATAGATATTCAAGAGAAAGTGCCATGATATATGCTTTGTGCAGATGATATTGTGCTTATTGATGAGACCAAAGACTGTGTTAATAGAAAACTTGAATTGTGGAGAAGTATATTTGAGTCTAAAGGATTCACGTTAAGCTGAAGCAAGACTGAGTATATGAAGTGTGAGTATATTTGAGTCTGGTAAGAGATGCAGATTAAGATCTCATGCATCTACTTGGTCAAGATTGAAAGTTTGAATTGGCCTTGAAGGTCGTAGCATGTGAGAGGGAAAAACAAAAAAAACTTCGCAAGCGGAATACACATGCATGTCAAGATACATACTTTAAGATGTATGTCATACCTTGTTCGTGAAAAACTTAAGATGATCAAGGTAGGTCTGAAGGGTTCAGACCCTCTAACGTTGATCCACACCACCCGCGTCTAGATACAGGAACTCCTTCCAGTAAAGCCGCCGACTGATCACCACAATAAGGCTTGTTATGCGCTCAATGTGTGATGAAAGGAGACTATGTAAAAGTGTTTAGAAGAGTGAAGTTTTCAGAGAGAAAACCTCACAAAAGTGGCGCAGGAATAAGGAGAGAATGGCTTAGACTTTTTACAAAACCCTAGGAGGAACATATATACTATTAGGCGCACAAGTAGTGATCAAGAGATTCATGATGCAATCAGATTTTTGATCCTCAAAATCCCTTCAAAAGGGCGCACCAACAAGGAGAAACAAGAGGATTTGTTGCAAATCAAATCTTATCAAATCTTGCCAACAACATCCTATCATATCTTTATGATATTAGGTTCAAAGCCTAATCAAATATTTGATCATATATCATCATATATTCAGCTATATGGTGCGCCCCATATAGCCTAAATAATGACCAGATACATTTGAGTAGTTGCATTCAAACTTGAATCAAATCACTCAAATATTCTCCCAACAGATCGTATCTTCTGGAGCTGATTCTGATGACTAACCAACAGCCAAATCAGCACCCCAAATCTTCTTAGATTATGTCCAAAAGATTTCCTCTTGATATGTTCCAACAAGATCTCATCTCATCCTTTTGTTATGAAACAACTTTTCATAGCCAATTCAAATTCGAATTTCAAACATTTAAATTCAAACTTTCAAACACTTAAATTTTAAATTCAAATTCAAATTCTAAATTCAAATTCAAATTTCAAAATTCAAAATTCAAATTTCAAAATTCAAATTCAAATTTCAAATTTCAAATTTCAAATTTCAAATTCAAAATTCGAATTTCAAAATTCAAATTCAAATTTCAAATTTCAAATTTCAAATTCAAAATTCAAAATTTAAACATTTGATAATTAATTTAACTAATTAAATTAATTAGTAATGTCTTGGACTATCCAAGCTCATTACTTAGATCCATGCGCCCTCCACCCTATCTGTGGAGTTCTAAACTACTTCTTGGGCTAATAACAATTGTTAGGCCCAATAACATTAATGCTAGAGCATCTAGACAATTAGGTGTTAGTGTGTGACCCATTAGGTCCAACATAGCCACTGACATAAATGGACTTGGGCCCAATAAGCCCACAACCCATCTAATGACAACACAGAGCACTAGCAATGCTTTTTTGCCCCAGAACTAGTTAGATTAGTGACTTGATCATCCTATTACACATATTTGGTTGCCGTATATATTTCCTTTCGTCTCGGTTACCTTCCCATAAAACCTAGGGTAAGAAAGCGTATCAACCCCTGCGGTTTAGGGTAAGCTTTATTCGAAATAGGGAATCTTCAATTTACAGACTCTAAAGGCAGGTCATCTCATGATCTCTTTTACTATGCATAGATTCCCGAGTCCCTGTAAATGTCATCCCGATTTACAGATAACCTAATCTCTCACATAGATTTGACGAATTCCTTCAGCTTATCACCCTAGCCCTGTGTTCTTTCAGGACAAGCCCAACAGTATACCTATGAGTCTCCATGTTTCAGGCAGACGAGGTGCACAATCAAAGCATGCCTTCTAGAACACAGTCTAGGTAATAACTTCTGGTCTTAGGAAAGACATACCCAATTATAAAGAGACTACTCTAATGATACTCTCTGTGAGAGTTCCTCATAGAGTCTCTTTGTGGGTCTGTTCAGTGCGAGCTATACCCTTATAGGTCCACCCACGACTTTAGCTAAGACATCTCCATATCTGTAGCACATGAGGTCTATACCTTGTATCCATATACAAGTAGATAAGTCGTGCTAGTCTTACCCGAGATCACTGATCACTGACCCCATTCTCAGTATCTCTAGACTAGGAACATAAAATTAGGAATAAACATCCGGTATTCTTGAATCCTCATGATTGTGATCTCATCACAGATACTCAAGAGATACCTATTTTATTCCACGGGATTTATCAAGTTATTCATAATATATTAACATTAATATCGAGACAGAATTATGAAACAAGATAAAGAGTGCTTTTATTTATTTTCGACAATATTAAAAAGTTCTACATCTATGTCCTTATTTAATCATAAGATTGTCTCTAGGACACCCAAATACCAACAAAGATGTACTCAAGAAAGATGCTTTTAGATACCTAGGATCAATTTTGCAAAAAGATGGAGAGATTGATGAGAATGTAAATCATAGAATCAGAGCAGGGTGGATTAAATGGTGTAGTGCATATGGGTTTTTGTGTGACCGCAAAATTCCCCTTAAGCTAAAAGGGAATTTTTATAAAATAACAGTAAGGCATACAGTGTTATATGGAGCTAAATGTGGCCAACGCATAGGCAACATAAGCGTAAAATGAGGGTAGTAGAAATGTGGATGTTAAGGTAGATGTGTGGTTATACGAGGATGGATAAGATAAGAAATGAAGATATTCGACAAAAGATAGGAGTAATATTGATGGCTGAAAAGATGAGATAACATAGATTGAAGTGGTTTGTGCACATAATGAGAAGGCTCATGGATGCTCCCATAAGAATAAAAGTTTGTTACTAAGAGATCAACACAAAGAGAGATAGAGGCAGTCCAAAACTTACTTGGAGAAAAGTAGTAAAACAAGACTTGATAGAGTAAGATATAGATTGGCGGACGGTGTGTCTTAGGATGGACTGGAGAAAAGCTATAAGAATGATGGACAGTTAGATCCGTTGTTATCCCTATGTTTCAGATGATCCCTTTTTAGTCCTTTTCCTCTTTATCTCCCCCTCTCCTTATTTTTCCCTTCTTTTCCTTTATCTCTATTTTCCTTCCCCATTTTTTTCTTCTTACTTATTTATTTATTTTTTCCACACCCAGTTTATTTTTACTTATATATGATTTAGAATTTGTCCTTTTAAATGACATAGATTTATATTATTTTAAGTAAGAGAAAGACACAAGCAATGGAAATTATGGGGGGAGAAAATGAGTCTTTTTTTTTTAAATTTAAATTTTAAATAAAAAATATTAGGTTATGTCTTTCTCTCTCTTAAAATGAAAAAACTATTATTTTTTAAAAAGACAAATATTTTTCCATATATATATATACTTAAATTTAAGAGTAAACACCATTTTTGGTCCCTGGCAATATCTACGAAATCCTTTTTAGTCCCTGAAAATAAAAAAGGACCAAATTGGTCCCTAACAGTATGAAAAAAGGGCCACGTTAGTGACGGAAAAGTTGACATAAGGACTAATGTGACCCTTTTTTTATAATTTTAGGGACCAATTTGGTTCTTTTTTTATTGCCAGGAACTAAAAAGGATTTCGTAGATATTGTCAGGAACCAAAAAAGGTGTTTACTCCAAATTTAATTTTTATCTTCTTTTAATCTTTTCGTATCTTTTATTTAAATTCATCTACCATCAATCCGAATTATTTTGGGAAAAAGATATTGATAATGTGTTTACTAAAAGTGTTGCTGAAAAGAAGCATTTTTGTTTTGATCAGAGTCCCAAAATTTCTTTTCACCATATGCAAATGCAATGACAATTGACCATATTTTTATCATAATTACTACTATTTACTACAATATTAAAATATTCATAGGAAAAAAAAGGACGCATTTAGCCATTGCTGACCAATCAAAAGACACTGTTGTGAAGAAAATTCGAGGGTCAAACCGAGGGCTTAATAATTACAAATTAGTTTCCGTGATATTTTTGGGCAACATTAAGGTTTAGATTTTAGAATTTTGTACAAAAAAATGCGGAAGCAGCCAAGGCAAGAGGCTGCGTAAAAAACAATAATTTTATCTTTTAAATAATTACAGAAATTAAAGACAATCTATCGAAAAAAGAAAAGCAAGACATTATTGAAATTTTGTAACTTATTATTTCACTACATACAATAAAGGGAAAAAGGTGTGTCGTTTTAAATGACACACCTTACATCATATCACTCTCATAAAGAAGTGAGACCCACATCTTTAAAAAAAATTCCCTCTATTCTCTTATGATTTATCTCTTTTCTCACTTAAAATGACATAACTTTATATGTTTTAGAATGATACACAATTTTCTCTACAATAAATTAAGAAACTTCAGAAGACAAGTAAAAGATACGATAGGTTTTTTAAATAGTTAATTTTTATTTGAAAACTTTAAGGGGTGTATTGGATTAGGATTTTAAAAGACTTTTTTGAGCTAAAAAATCTTATAGATTTTAAAAGACTATTTAGAATTGAAGAGACTTTAAAGACTTTTTTTACAATCAAGATCTCATAAGATTGAATTTTAAAGGATTTTAATAGAATTTATAAGATTTGAAAAGACAATATGGATTTATAAGATTTTAAAAAATCATATGAATTTTTAACAAAGATTCAAAATTACAAGAGTCAATAAAAAAGGGAAAGGTTATACTTACGACCTATCTTTTGTTTACAACATTTTACAATCATATCTTAACCGTTGATTTTCGTCAATCAATGGTTATCATTCATTGCAAATTAAATATTAATTAATGAGTTTGATTTGAGAAAATAATACCGTTGATTGACGAAAATCAACGGTTAAGATATGGTTGTAAACAAAAATAGATTGTAAGTATAATCTTCCCCATACAAAAAAATAACAAAGAAATGCAATGAAATTAATAAAAAAAGTAAAACCTAATATAATTTTCTCAATCAGTAAAATATAATATAATTTTTAACAAACATTCAAAATTAATAAATAATAGCTTTTCACATATCTAATGGGTTGAAAATTACTTCTTCATTTGGTATCAAAGCTATGCCTATATGATTATAAGACCCAATTTTTTTTTAATTATAAAAATAATTCTAAATTTGCATATAGAACCTAAAGTTCATGATAAAATTTCGTTTGCAATTGATATTGAAAATCTTGGGGTTTTTATTTTACGTGATGAGAGTTTTCTAACCATATATCATATATATATTTTCATTGAATATTCTAAGAAAATTTCGAATCTGAAATTTTGGGGTTAATTATATGAAAATTTAGAAAAAAATTCAAATCTTTTTCAATCGATACATTGAAACCTTAAATTTCTTTGGGGCTTTTGAGAAACAAACTTTTAGTTATCTATTGACACAAAAATTGTTTGAAATCGTTTCCTATAGTGAAGGAATTTCGTTCATGAATGTATTGTTACGAAATATAGTGTTCATATTATAAAATTTTCAATCTTTTTTTAAATTGATATTGTTTCATTGAAGTAAAACGAAAATTGGTTTGAAGGTTTTAATTCCCCTGTTATTTTTTCATTGTTTTATGTTGTTTTTAATACAAAAATCACACGTTTTTGTGCTAAGAAAAACCGCGACTCAGCTTGAAAAATCACTTTTTAAACTTCCAAAATTTCTCAAAAATGACTCAAAAATATGTTATTTTTAGATAGATTATATTAAAATCTCGTTGGTTTGTTGTTTCTGGATTGTTTTGTGATGAAAATCGTTCAAAAATATACTCTCTTTTTTGTTTTGATGAAGCTCCCATGGCGGAACCGCGGAACCCAATTTCGAGCCGTCAACCCGCCAAAGGAAGAAGAAAATATTGCAATAGAAGAATCTCAAGAAATCTTAGGGGTTATGGTAAGATTGTGAGAGAGACATCCTATTTATATTTATCACTAAAAAAGTTTCACAAAATCCACACAAATAGAAAAGCTATTAAAATTGTCGTATTTTTGAATAACGATTGTGATTCTATTTTTTAAAATCCTGATTGAATATCAACGGATTTGGACGGATTTTAAAATAATCCTTTAAAATCTTAATCAAATACAACGTGACTCTTTTGCAATCCATTAAAATCCTATTCGAATACCAATGGATTTTTTTGTCCAAAAACAATCCATTAAAATCCTTTGAAATCTCAATCTAATACATCCCCTAATTTTCGCCTTTGTAAGAGAATTTAAAGAAAAAATAATTATTTATTGTAATTAATCTTTTTCAAAAATCTAAATAGTTCTCTTCAGCCTTTTTTTTTGGTATATAGTTCTCTTCAGTCGTCAGTTTGAAGTTGTTATATGTAGAGTGAGACGATTGTCCTGCGCCTAAAATAGAAGAAAAAAATAAAATAAAATAAAATTGAAAGGTAGCAGCAATTGCATATCCTGTTTGAACACCTATCCAATACAAAGCAGTTCCCTTTTTTTGATTATTTTCTGTTCCTTTGTTTCTTCTGATCAGTGGAACCTCTTGTTGCTCTTCCAAGGCAAGTGTTTCTTTGATTTTCTTTGTTTTTGTTTTTGTTTATGTTTGTTCAATTCTATGTTTGCTCTTCGTTAATGGGTATTTTCATTTTGCCTTCTGGGAATTCCTTCTGATGCCTAAAAGTTTCCTTTTTTTTTTTTTATGTATCTTTGCCGTCTTAAATTTTTTTATTGTTTTTCAAGATTTGCTAAGATTTAGAAATTTTGGTTCTTTTGAACTTTTTTTTTCTTAATTTTGTTATATTCCTACATGTTTTGTCATGAAAGAGAATTTCACTGGGATTTGTGTTAGCTGAAATTCTGTATTGGGGTTTGTTCTGGTTAGCTTTATACAAAAGTTTTCCAATTTGGTTCTGGTTTGGACAACCATTGCCGTGCAATGTATAATAAGTTTCTTAATTCTCATGGTTGGGGTTTGAGATGAGTAATTGTTTTGTCTATTCAAATGGTTTTGGTCTCATGAGTCATAAATATTAAACCTTACTATTCAAAGCCTCTTGCCTCTGCGGGGAGTCATGAACAAAGTTTCTAAGGTTCTTTGTAACATACTGCAATCCTGATGCGGTCTGAAGGACAAGTACAATAATTGCAAATGCTATGTATTCTTCTCTTTTATCTGCTTCTAAGGGGAAACATGCTGGTCTCACAAATCATGATTTTATCTGAAGTGTTTTAAATTTTTGAAGCAGGGTTTTTGAGTGTTGTTTTGAATTGCTGAAGGCCTGAATCTGTAAACTACCTCCACAATCCATGGATAAAGGTACTCATAAGTAAAAACATTTTCTTATTAATATTATTAAGCAAGTGATTCCTCTAAATACTATTGCATAAGTTTATTAGATTATAATGAGAAAACAGGTTAATGGTACTTGATTTTCTATCTCATCTTTCCAATATGCAGAATGTTGTGTTATGTATTGACTATTCTGATTCAGTATTGATCCTTCTCATATAAGCTAGCATGAGATTTTATTCGAAAAATATCATTTAGATAAGATATTGGCACCAGAGTGCTATGCTGGAGAAATTTGAGATTTGAATCATTTGATCAATATCCGGTCTTAATTTTTTAAGGCCTTACATGTATTGTTTGGATAATTTGAGAAATTAGGTTATAAGGTTCTAATGCTGCAGTTAGAATAAATTATTACTATTATTGTGGACAAGTTATAAACAAAAGTGTGAAAGTTTCATGATTAGTATGGAAAGCATGGTTTTTCATGGAAACAAGCTTTGTTGCCTTTACTTGGCAGGTTCATATGCTCCTTGACTTTTAACTATGATAATATAACTGCATTCATGACATGTATAGGGCATTTGGAACTCAAGAAGAAACAATGCAACTCAATGTACTTACTTCAATGAAATGTGATTTTGTTCTATGTTACAGATGCTGGTATGGAAGAAACTATTAATTTGAGAAATGGTGTGGAATTGGCAACATCTGTCGTTGATAAGCATCTTGACCTTCTGAGACCATCTGCTCGAAGTTATTCAATTTTTAGAGGTAATGACTATCTATGAAATTGATGATATATCAATATACCTGAAAGGCAGAAATTAGTTTCTAATGGTTTTACTTTGTTTCCAAATTTTCATCTAGTATTTGCTTTCATACCTTATTTAAAGTGGAAAGCGAGACTTCAAAGTATTTAGGTCATCCTTTCTTTTGGAGGGGATGCATCAAGGGATATATTGTCCTCTAGACTATATTTAAGTACATGTGATTGTTCAATGTCTAACACACTTGGCACTTATTTTTCTCATTGAGTCGCATGCACCATTTTCCTTTTCAAGTATTCCATCATAAAGAACTGTTTATATTGTATAATTGAAGTCAAAATTCATCATTCTACATTGTTTTTTCAGTGGAACTATTTGTACTTCTATTATATTTAACTAGGCAAATCACTTTATAATATAATGCTTTGTTTTTTGAGTTGGATCCTGGGACCTGGTTCTCCTCTTATTGGGGTTAATGAACTTACTCTACTTTATTGTGATATGATGCTAATAATCTTTGGCCAAGCAAATGGGTCTCTTTATATTCATCACTGAAATTGTTTGGACATGTTAGCTCTGAAGCATTGAAAATATTTGTGGCCATGACAGGTCAAGCAACAGATGGTGCAGACCATGAAAAGGGCAAGTATACCCTAATTAGAGATCCAGAGGACTACCAAATGGGACTTTATGACAAACCCCTTCCATGTTATGGATGTGGAATTGGATGGTTCTCGTAAGTAATTTATCTACTCTCTTTGCCATTTTCTTCTTCTTGTCTTATGGTTTTGTCTGTTTAATTACAGATTTCTTGTTGGATTTCTATGTCCACCTCTGTGGTACTATGCCACAATTCTCTATTTTGGGAATTACTATAGGAAGGATCCAAGGGAACGAGCAGGCCTGGGAGCCTCTGCAATTGCTGTAACATTTCTCTTTCATCTCTCTCTCTCTCTCTTGCTCTCTGCCCTTTTTTTTCTATTTGTTTCTGTGTGAGTGTGACAATATTGCTCATTCGTGACTGAAAGATCACGAGTTCGAATTTGAGAAACAGTCTGTTTGTAAATATGTAAGGATAAGATTGCATACAAGAATTATCATCATCTCTTCTCGTTAGTCGAGGTTTGATGGGGAATGGTAGTGGTGGTGATGGATTGTTTCTGTGTGTGCTCATGCATGCATTTGCAAATGTCAAAATTATGCAGTAGAATAAGATAAGCCCTCAAATAGGATTGTTTTAAGCAGTGTTTTAAAACCCCACCCCACCCCACCCCCGGGTTGACCCGGGTCAACCCTGACCCCTCCCCTTTGAGGGTTGGGGTCACAAGTTGGACCCTATATGCACATCGATTCCTCCGACCCCCAAAACCCGGCCGAGTTTCAGTGACTCCCGGGTCAAAGGGGTCAAAGGGGGTCACTGCATTTTTTTTAAAAGAAAATTTCATGAAACAACGTCGTTTTATTAAAAATAAAAAAAATGCTTGCAAACCTAAATCTAATCGTTCTCTACTCTCCAAACGACCTAGACTTGTGGTATCTTGATAATTTGGTATCATTAGAATATGAGTTTTGTACTTTGGTATCTTGATACTATAATTATGTTGTGTAATATTGACTTGTGGTTATAATTGGTGAATTATGTTAAGGATATTTTGAATCTTTGATGATTGGTGATTTGCTTTTTAATATTTTCATATAGGATACATATATTTATATTTTTTTAATATATAAAACCGGGTCAGCGTAGTGACCCCGTGACTCCCCGGTTGAACCCGTGACCCCTGACCTCAGCCAGGTCGATGGCCGGGCCGGGTTTTTAAACACTGGTTTGAAGTGGAGTCGAGTGTAGCTAGCTAGTTCAACTTGGATCAAGCTAAAAGAAACATCTTGAAACTCTAGTTTACAAGTCAAGCTTCCACAGGTCAAGCATACATTTTCTGAACTTCAACAGCTATATTACCCCTCTTAGTAGTCATTATGGAATGCTTCACTTTTTAGTAGTCATTAATGTTCTTATATTTTATATCATATTTCTCTATAGCCCCCTTCACACGAGAGACTATTAGACTTCAAGAGTGAATAATTCACGGTCTCACCTACCTATACAAAGAAACTTCAAAATATTTAATTATTTATTAATAGAATGGGGACGGTGGGGATCGAATTTGTGACCACTTTCACAAAGGCTCTAATACCATATAAAAAACAAGTTTAACGTAAAAACTTAAGCTATTAGGTGAAGATACGTTAATGGTATTATATTTTATATCATATTTCTCTAACATAGTTCACTTTGGTTCTTCATTTTCTGAATGCCATGGTGATCTTGCAGGCGTTAGTATGCTCTGTAGCATTGCTGATCATAGGAGCTATTCTTCTGTTGCGGTCCCTCTGATCCTAATTCCAGTACTGAGGTGAAAATTGAGAAAGATTAAGATGGATATCAGAAACAATTACAATTGGACAATGTATATAAGGATTTCAAAATATGAAGAAAAGAAAAAAATGCTTTAAGATTGTTGGAGTAAATCACGGCAAGATATCTGTATAGGCTGTACCGCAAGTTGAGAGAAGGATGATATATCATAGTCTTATTTGGTTAATTTATGTATTAAGTGTATACAAAATAAATCTCACGGTAAATCTTACATGATTTTTACTATTAAATTTTTTCAGACCAGAAGATTTCCATGTTGGTGAACACTTGACTGTTAGAACAAATCTATATGTGTTGATATTTTTCTCTTTGGTGATCGACAAACATTGTTGTCTACAAGATATTAATACTTGCGCAAAGCAATATCGAAGATTACTGTTACAATTTTCAATCTATGGCCTCCAAACGCACATACTCGTTCTCAATTGCAAATATGTGCTTGAATTAATCTGTTTTACTACGCAGAATTCAACAAGAAACCCATATTAATGGAAAAAGGACAAATTAACAGAAAGGAAATCCATTACATTGTCTTCTTAATTTCTGCTGAGTGCCTAAAGAATTTGGATTCATCCGCTACAATACCTCAAATTCAAATAAGTACTGTTATTATTCATTCAATGCTACTTTATGTAGCTAGTTATTAAAGTGTTGTTATTATTATCGTTAAGATTTTAGGAGGGGTGAGAAATTTACAATCCTTTTGCGTGTGAGCAAGTAAATATGATTTGGAAAACCAATTAATGAAACGCGCGATAACTTATAAATACTTTTGCCTTCCTTTATTCATTGATCATTTATTTTTAATTTTTTTGAATAATGAAAAGACCAAGCGAGTGCAATTCCAATTTTTTCATCTGAATTAGAGATAGAGAACAAGCTGTTCAATGGAAGCTAGCTGTTATAGGCTTGGAGCCTTGGACTGGCAGATACGTGAGGGGTCACTTTGTGGGTTATTTGCCTGTCGCTGTAGCTGTGCTTTCCCTTTCCAACCTCTCTCTCTCTCTCTCTCTCCTAGAATGCTTTCATTGAAGCACAAAACTAATATCAATTCCACTCGTCTTTACTTGGTGTGTTATCCACGTACTCAATCAAACGATGCAAACAAGGCTTCATATTTTTGAAGATGAAGTGGTTGTGTCGTCTATACGGGGGTTGCATATGATGAGGCTGGGGTCCTCTAGTAGTATATATATATATATATGTATGATGGAGGAATAGGATAACAGAGATTGTGCTTCAAACTTTAGGTTCGCCCAAAAAACATTGTTTGTTTGGTGCTGGCAAGTTGGCAACCACTTCAGAAATAGTCTTTGTCACGCACAACGACTTTATCAAGCCACTAATTAAAAATAAATAAAAATTCTTGCTCTGTTTTCTTTTTTTCTTTTTTTATCCTCAAGGGAAGACAATTATGTTTGGAGCGAATTTAATATTAAGGCTTTGAAGTCCTCTTAAAAATAATATTGGAGAGGATCGAACATATGCTTTTATATTCATTTGTTAAATTCTTATGCACCAATTGATCTATCATCATTTGATGAAAAAAATAATCTTGCTTTGCTTTTTTAAATCTATATATTTTTTTTATAATTTTGACTTGGTAAGGTGAAGATAAAAATTTCTCCAAAAATATTTCTTTTTGATCTTGTATTCAAACAATTATTTTTAATCACATTAATCAATATTCGAAGTATTAATAAATATGATTAATTATTTTTAATCACTATGATGGATATCTATGATGCCCCGACACTTCAAAAGACCTGACCATCATGTTCGACACTTTCTGACACTCCTCGACATTTTAACACGCGTTGCAGAGACTCAAAAAAGAATTCAAATATTGTGTTGCGTTACGTTTTTAGTTCCAACTATTATATTCGTTGGATTACGATTATTACTTTATTAAGTTTAATATAAATATTTGTAATATCTTATGTTTCTTTGTATAATTAATAGGTATTATACGTTTAGCTTCATTTTTTTGTTAAATTATTGAATATTAAATATAACATACACTACATAAACTAAAAATATTATTTAATATCAAAACATATCATAATATATTAAAATTTAATATTTTTTGTATTGAAGTCTTAATGTGGGATTTTCAACTTTTTCACTGCTGTTTCTACCTTGGGCTAACATGTTTGAACAAAAATAAAAACGGGGTGTAGAAAGTGTGATAATCCTCTATTGATGGAAAGCGGAACAAAGTTCACTATTTGCTTTAATCATATTTTAGATCCAAAAAGAGATAGAATAGAGTGGAACCTAAAAAAAATGGATGGAATCGGTTTGTCTGGTAGATATAGACTATGATGCACGGACACAGACACGGGATACGACACGACACGCCGACACATTAATTCTAAAAAATGTCATATTTGGACACGTTGGGATACGTTTTGATATTAAATAAAATTTTTAATATATATAATATGATTTATATTTAATACATATAAGAATCCATAATAAGTCATATAACCAATTAAATATTTAAATTGTATTACATAAATATAAATATAAATAATTTTTCGTAGTTTGTTAATTTTTAATGTCAAATTTTATAACAGAAAAAAATTAATTTATGAATTATTTTTTTTATATTTAGTTAAAAAAAAATTAAGATTTATAAAAAATAAAAAAACAAAAAAAAATAAAAAAAATAAAAAAATAAATAAAAAAAATAAAAAAAACATGTCCGAGCGTGTCCCCAAATGTTGATCGCGTGTCCTCAAATATTGACCGCGTGTCGGAACGTGTCGGAGAGTTGACCACGTATCCTCAAATGTTGACCGCGTGTCCGAGCGTATCGGAGCGTGTCCGTGTCGGACACGTAAATTTCAAAAAAAAAAGCGTGTCCGTGCATGGGAGGATATAGAACACTTTATGCAACAATTAAAATAGTAAAAATTGTTATCAAAAAAAAAAAAATAGTAAAAATTTGAAAAAAAAGGTTTAGTTTGGGTTTCGGTCTTTTGACAAAGAGCCCCCGAAAGCAAGTTTTTTTGTTCCTTGTTGTAAAGGAAGTGAGTTTCAATCATTGCAGCCACGTGGCCTCTCCATCATTTAGGGTAAGCGGAAAGTGTAGACTACGAGTTTCCAGTACTTGTTTGCCGTATGACTCGTCACCCTAAAGTTCGTAACCCCCCAGTTGGAAAAATAACATTAAACAAATGAACAATAGAGAACAAGACTTGGACGGAGCGTATAAAAAAATTAAAAACATAAAAAAGTTAATCTTAATTATTTAATTTTATATGAGTTATCAAGTTACTTAAAAACAAAATCAATATTAATAATTTATATATATATATATATATATATATATATATTGACGGCTTGTGTGATAAGACTAGTTACTTGTGAGACAAAATAAGAGATTGCTGCAAAATAGGTGTTGCTTTTGCTTTTATTTATGGAAAAAATTATTTTTATGTCACATGATATAAGTTTTTTTTTTACATATTCTTTGATAATTGTGTCATCTTTTTTTTTTTTTTTTTTCAGGTGGTGGAGTCCACTAGTTTATTTCTATGACATGAGATAACTATCTCCTTTAACATGAAATTAATAAAACTGTTTATTTATTTATCTATACTCAAATATTTATACCCACTCTCCTTTATTATTTTTTAATGCGTCTAGATTTAATTGGATGATGAAGATAACGTAAAGTGCTTAAACAATACTATAATTATGGACATGAAAATTGGATTGGGATCGCAACAAGCAAAGGGTTCCATTTTGTCATCTTATATACGCAGTTTTGTTGATTGATTACATATGCTATCACTTAATACCATAGTAGTTGCCAGGGTATAACTTAATACCATAGTAGTTGACTTAATACCATACTAGTTGACAAGTATATATATATATATATATATATATATATATATATATATATATATAGGTAGGATCATTTGACACTAGTGTCAAATTTGAAATTTGACACCTCCTCTGAGAGCCATTAGATCAAAAAAGATCAACGACTCTGATTTGTAAGTATGTGACATCATTGATCTTTTTTGATCTAATGGCTCTCAGATGAGGTGTCAAATTTTAAATTTGACACCGATGTCAAAGGATCCTACCTAAAAGATGGATCAATGGTAATGAAGGAAGAGAGAGACTTCTGTTGTTGATGGAAATCATAATCATAATTGAACAAGACTTCTGTTGTTTCTCAAGACTTCTGTTGTGTCGCTCTCATTAATTAATTATTAATTTTTAATAAACCCAATGAATTATAACTGTTAGATTGATAGAAATCAACGATGATTAGTTTGATTGTAAGGGTGATAAACTTTTGCGGTGGTAAGTATATTCTGTCCTTTTTTAAATATATAAATATATTTTCTATATATATTAACGAATGCATTATATTTAAATTGGGAAAAACACTTCTGTTGTTACTGCAGAAGCGTTCCCCTCATGTGACGGACTCATCAACATTTTCTGTTTATTTTTTTTTTAAATGATGTGCCCCACCATCTTTTTGGGTCAGTAGGAGAAGAGAAAGCCGTGAAGTAACAACAGAGATACAAACCCATTACATTTATTTTTACTTTTTTTCAAAGGGAAGGATATATTTACCACCACAAAGGTTTATCACTCTTGCAACCAACCTAATCACAGTTGATTTTCGCCAATCTAGCGGTTATAATTTATTGGGAATTGTTGTGTCGCTCTCATTAATTAATTATTAATTGTTAATAAATCCAATAAATTGTAACTGTTAGATTGATGGAAATCAACGATAATTAGGTTGACTGTAAGGGTGATAAACTTTTGCAGTAGTAAGTATATCCTGTCCTTTTTTTAAATATAAAAATATGTTTTCTATATATATTAACGAATGCATTATATTTAAATTGGGAAAAACACTTCTGTTGTTACTGGAGAAGTGTTCCCCTCATGTGAGGGACTCATCAACATTTTCTGTTTATTTTTTTAAAAAATGATGTGCCCCACCATCTTTTTATGTCAGTAGGAGAAGAGAAAACCGTGAAGTAACAACAGAGATTAAAACCCCATTTAAATTATATTTCCTTTTTTTATATATTTAAAAAAGTAAAGGTAAATGTAATTTAAATATAATGAATTTGTTAATATATGGGAAAAATATTTTTTTCTATAATAAGAGATAAAGTTATCTCTTGCAACCCCAAATCAAAACTCGTCGTTTTGAAAGTTCGGGGAATTAATGAAAGGTGTTTTGATAATTTTATTTATTTATTATATTTTATTAAGGATTCATTTTTTTCTGCAATAAATGCAGATAAGTTATTTGCAGTGAGCTTAAAATGACATTATTTTGGAGCAAAAATAAAAATATTTTTGTAATTATAATTATTCCAAGGTTATAATAGTCTTTATCATTATAATTTTTTAATCTTTCAACCCAAAATAACGTCGTTTGGAGAGTGAATGCAGATAGTTATCTGAATTCACAATAGAAATATTAAAGTATTTTACTAAAACACCCTTCATTAATTTCTCTAACCCTCAAAACGACATAATTTTAGGGTTACAGAAGATAATTTTATCTCCTCTGACAGGAAAAACAATAAAACCTTAATATATATATATATATATATTTATATATATCTATATCGGGATTGCATATTCTCATGTTGCATGATATCTTTCTCCTTTCTTGCACATACTTCAAAAATTGTGCCTGGTTATTTTTTTAGGAAAAAGTATTTTTCTAATCACCGGAGATAAAATTATTTCCAATAAGCTCAAAATAGCGTCGTTTTAGGTTGTAAGATTAAAAAATTATAATGATAAAGACTAATATAACCCCTGTAATAAATTAAAATTACAAAATACCTTGATTTCCGTCACAAAATAATGTCGTTTTGTGCTCACTGGAGATAACTTATCTCCATTGACCGGAGAAATCTTTTATCTTTTTTTATATATAAAAACAGAGTTGGCTCACAAGATTATCTCTATCACATGAGATAATACATCTCCAGCAACAAGAGATGATTATATATATATATATATATATATATTATAGGGATTTACTAATCTATATCAATAGAAGATAATATATCTCCTATCACTCTCACAATCAAATAGTGGAACTCACATAATTATAAAAAAAATAAATAAAAAAATAAATAAAAAAATCCATGTCTCTGTAGGAAAACACACTACTCTCCTATAGCTGGAGAGTAGTTTTTCCCTATTATATAAGGGTTATATAACTATCATGTCAAGTTTCCAAAAAAAAAAAACTATCATGTTTCAAGAACAAAATAAATTGTCCTGCAGACACAAGCATAAAAGAGAGAGAAACTAGAAGCAAGAAAGAAAAAGAAAACCAGTAAACTCCCTTCAAATGTGATTGCAGGAAAAAAAATTCTTCATGTGAGGTTTCCAAAACGACATAGGTTATATATATAAGGTTTATCGTTTCTCAAGTTGCTTTAGATAATTTTATTTTCGGCTACTAAATTATAACCGTACAAATATGGATCATGGATCAATGGTGATAGAGGAAGAGAGAGAAAAAGAGAATCATAACCATTCAAAAGTGAATCAATTAATATAAGGAAATAAATAAATAAAATGATGTGGTTATTGGATGGACATAGATAAATATATCTTAAGATACTTCAGAAATATTTTTCTCGTATATATATATATATATATATATATATATATATATATATATATAGTCCTGTAAATGGTTGCTTGTAGCCAATAGATAAAGAGTCCATTTGAAAAAAAATATGTGAACGTGTAGCCTCACGCGCGCGATTTATTTTCTGTCTGCTAGGGTTTTTTCTCTAAGCTTTCTGTTTCGAATCATGGATACCGAAGGTGCTAACCAGCAATCGCGAGAAGAAGGTGATGGATCTAAGAATGGTAGAGGTAGGGTTTTGACGGAGGAGGAGAACCCCTCTCCGACTGGGAAGAAACCAAAAGGGGAAGTTACAGAGGATCTGACGATGGACGAGGAGATGAATGAGGATGATGCGGCTGATTCAGGAGGTCGTAATCTTGTTCATCTGATACAAGACGTGAAGATGACGGAGGGAAGCGGTGGAACTCGGGCAAGAGTGGTGTCCTATAAGGACAAGCTTATGAAGCTAAATGGTAATGGTGGTCAGTCGGATACTGTAGACGACAACTGGATCTTGCAACAGAAACGCGAGGATGAGGAAGTTGATCGTTTGGAAGGCTTGGGTCAGATTGAGGAGGAGGATCCTCTTTGCCCTACAGAGGAGCACAAGCAAGATTGTGAGAAGTGGAAAAAGGCTCTGATCATCAAGATGTTGGGCAAGCGAATTGGTTTCAAGTTCTTGTTGTCCAGACTTCAGAGGATCTGGAATCTGGTGAGTTCCTATAAAGCTATAGATTTGGATAATGGATTTTTGTTACTAAGATTCCAGGAGGATGGTGATTACCGTCATGTACTCGAAGAAGGGCCTTGGATTGTAAATGACCACTATGTGGTAGTCCAAAGATGGAGGCCCTTGTTCGATCCTTATGACGACAGTGTCAAAAAACGGGCAGTTTGGGTGAGAATCCCAGGTCTACCCATTGAACTGTATACCATTCGTCATTTATGGCGAATTGGTAACATCTTTGGTCGCACTTTGAAAGTGGACAGGAATTCCCTGAGGAAGAGTGAGTTTGGTGAGGATGTCATTACTGAACGTGCCAGGTTCGCCAGAATCTGTGTTGAGGTAGACTTGAGGAAGACTTTCTTGCCTAAATTCTGGATAGGGAACAAGGTGTATCAGGTGGGATACGAAGGGCTCCACCTAATTTGTTTCAAGTGTGGGGTATACGGCCACAGAAAAACCCAATGTCTTATTGACCAAGTCCATTGTACTCAGCATGGAATGGAAACTGTAGTTCAGGGTAAGGAAGTAACTGAGGATGTTATTTCAGATCCAAATATAGTCAAAGAGGAGGAAGCTTTTGGAAATTGGATGGTGATCCAAAGGCAACCCAAGAGCAGGAAACTAAAGGCTAAACCCCTCAGCCCTGTTAAAGGGGCCATGGTGGAGCCAAAGCTTAACTCTGATCCAGGGGGTACTAGTCCTAGTGGGATGGTTACCAAGATTAATCTGGATGGAGAGATGAGTGGCATGGATACCAGTAATGACAACAGGAAAGACCTTGAAGAGGTGGGCTGTGTGACCAGTTCTGTGGTTGGTGGGGTCTCTCTGGTGGCTGATACCAATGTTGTAGTGGCTTCTCAAAGCCCTCAGAAAAGTGGCAGAGCTACTGAAGTTGGAGTGAAGAAATCCTTGTTGAAGGAGGGGAAGGACAGATCCAAGACTGGTATTAAGTCTCAGAAGAAGTATGGAGTGGAGAATGTACCTCCTTATGCTGCTACAGATGGACCAATCAAAGGGCTAGTCAGGAATAAGTCCAGAAATTCTGACACTAATCCTTCTGGTGGGGGCATGGTGAATACCAGTTCTAGAAAAGAAGCTAGTGGAGTGCTCTATTCTGTGCTGGCTAATAATGCCAGTCCTGTTAGACTAAAGGATGGAGTCAGTCCTTCCAAGTTGGTGGATGGGCTGTCAGCCCACCAGGTAAGTAGGTGACCTTGGGGTTTTCCTCTGTACAGTTTGGTTTTTTTATTAAATTTACCATTCATGTCTGTTTTAGTTTGGAATTGTAGGGGAGTGGGTAAGAGTAGCTTCCCAATTCTCATTAAAGATCTAAAATTTAGATATAAAGTTAGCATTTTGGCTTTGTTTGAAGTTAAAATTGGTGGTGCTAGGGGAGAGGAAATTATTAGGAAGCTGGGTTTTCCTAATTATTATAGACAGGATCCTGTTGGGTTTTCGGGTGAGATTTGGTTGCTTTGGGAAGGTAGCATGGTGGATGTGCAGGTGTTAGATAATCAACATCAGTTTATTCACACCAGGGTGTCCTATTTGGAGTCCTTGGTTTCTGAGTTTGTCATCTTTGTTTATGGTAGTCCTAGGAGGTTGGAGAGAAGATCCTTATGGGCTGACTTGGAGACTATCAGTTCTGGGGTAGCTGGTCCTTGGATGGTTTTGGGGGACTTCAATGTTATTCTCAAGGCTTTTGAGAAGATAGGGGGAAGGATCTTTGCTATAAAAGTATGGAAGAATTTAATCAATGTCTAATTGACTGTGAAATTAGTGATCTAGGGTACAAAGGCCCTGAATTTACATGGAAGAGGGGCAGACTCCATGAAAGGCTTGACAGAATGTGTGCCAATGAAGCTTGGAGTTTAGCTTGGGATTACAGATGTGTGTCCCACCTTCCTTATTATAATTCTGATCACAGGCCTGTTCTGCTTTGTGATGGGGGTCACTCTGCTCCCATTGAGCATACTAGGAGCTTCAAGTTCATGGCAGCTTGGCTAACAGATAGTAGGTTCAATGATCTAGTCAGGAATAGCTTTGAAGGGGATGTAAACTGGTTGGATGCTAGGAATCAGTTTGAGTCTGAAGCTAAAGTTTGGGACCAGGATGTGTTCAAGGAGGAAATTAAAAAGAAAAATAGATTATACTCTTGGTTGAATGGCCTGGACTCCTATAGATTTGGTAAATTAGACAAGGAGGAAGCTAAAGTTTGGGACCAGGATGTGTTCAAGGAGGAAGCTGCAGGCTATCCTGGTTCAAGAAGAGCTGATGTGGTTTCAAAGATCTAGGAATCAATGGCTAAAGTATGGAGATAAAAACTCCAAGTTCTTCCATGCCTCAACTGTTGCTAGGAGAAGGCATAACAGGATTGTAGCTCTTAAAGATGATCAGGGAAACCGGGTGTCTGATACTGAATTGCTGGTTAATATGGCCACTGAATTTTATCAAAAGCTTTTCAAAGCTGATGGGGTGAGGGGGGCAATTTTCCTATCCAGAATAAATTCCCTGTTTTAACAGATGCTGAGTTGAGGGACCTGGCCAGATTACCTTCTAAGGAGGAGATAAGGAGGACAATTTTTACGATGGGGAAATTGAAAGCACCTGGTCCAGATGGACTGAGTGTCATTTTCTTCCAAAGTCAATGGGAGACTGTTGGGAATTCTGTTTGCAAACAAGTTGAGAACATTTTTGCTAATCCTGAGGAGGTGAGGAGTGTCAATGGTACCCTAATCTGCTTAATTCCTAAAAAAGAAAGTCCTGAAAACATGAAGGAGTTTAGGCCCATTAGCTTATGCAATGTGGTGTATAAGATCATTTCTAAAATCATTACTGGTAAACTGAAGTACCTGCTGCCTAAGATTGTCTCCCCAAATCAGTGTAGTTTCATTAGAGGTAGGCAAGGTAATGATAATATCATCATTGTTCAGGAAATAATCCATTCTATGAGGTCCAAGAAGGGGGGGGGGGGGTAAAGGGTGGATGTTGATAAAGGTTGACTTAGAAAAGGCATATGATAGGCTGGATTGGAGTTTTATCCTTGAAACTCTAATTGATATTGGATTTCCTGACTCTCTTTGTCAATTAATTCATCATTGTATTTCTTCTGTATCCATGAGCCTTCTATGGAATGAGGTGGTCACTAAGAGAATATGTCCTCAAAGAGGTATTAGGCAAGGGGACCCTATATCCCCTCTACTTTTTGTACTTTGCATGGAAAAGTTTTCTCAACTAATCCAGATGACAGTAGATTCAAAAGCCTGGAAACCTATTTTCTTAAGGAAAAAGGCCCCATCTATTTCTAACCTTCCTTTTGCAGATGATATCATTTTATGTGCTGAGGCCAGCTTGGAGCAGGCTCATACTATTAACGAGGTTCTGAGGATATTTGCTGATGCATCATACCAGAAGGTGAGCAAGGATAAAACTAGGGTCTTCTTCTCGAAGAATGTATGCTATCATAAGGCCAAAGAAATTAGTGAATCTTTGGGGATGAAGATAACAACAGATCTGGGCAAGTATCTTGGGGTCCCTATCCAGCATAAAAGAGTCACCAAATGCACATTCAGAAATGTTCTGGATAGAATGCAGGAAAGGCTTTCTAAATGGAACCAGAACTCTTTATCTCTGGCTGGAAGATCTGTCCTTGATAAATCTGTGTTAGAAGCACTTCCTGCTTACTCCATGCAGTCAACATTGTTGCCTGTGAGTGTTTGTAATGAAATGGAGAAGATGACAAGGGATTTCATATGGGGTTCTTCTCATAGCCAAAGGAAAGTCCACCTAGTGAGCTGGAAAAAGGTGTGCAGACCTAAGAAGGAGGGAGGGTTAGGTTTCAGGGACCAGAGGGTAGTCAACAAAGCCTTCTATATGAAACTAGGCTTTGACATCTTGTCCAATAAGGAGAATCTTTGGGTGAAAGTATTGAAAAACAAGTATAAAATTAATGATTCCTTCAAGCCTGATCTTGGGAGAACCAGGGGTGGGTCAAATACTTGGAGAGGTATTCAGAAAGTTTGACACAAAGTACTTCAGTATTGTTTTTATTTGCTTTTTTATCATCCTTAAATTGTTGATAAAGCTACTAATTTAATTTACACCCCTGAGATAATTTTTTTTTTCAAGTTTTATTAGGCCGTAGGCTCCTGTAGATCGACCTAATCTATTTACACCCCTAATTCCGATGCTGCTAACACTGAATAAAGCTAGTAGTTTAATTTACAGAACAGTGGTCTAATCAATGTTAGAAAATATGTTTAAATAACTAGTAGTAATTGCTCAAAATGATGCAATATACAGTATGAATAAATAATCATAAATATTTTACACAATAGCTTAAAATATGGAGTTTAGGAAGTAATTGGCACTCGAAGTATATAATATAATCTTTGGTATAAATAAATAAAAGAGGTTGCAAGTTGCAAAATTCTGTTATTCCAATAAAAGAATTTTCATGTTATGTTTATGGCATTATAGTATCTCTCAAATATCCAAAAGCACAGAGAGGACAATCCCCCGCTACCTCTCTCACCGGTTCTATCGTGACCACCAAACCATGCCTCACCGTCGCACGTGGCATTCATCACCACCGTTGATCAGCCCTCCACTTCTCATCATTCTCTTGCCTATTGTCGCCTTAACGCTCCTTTACCTCTCGGTGCCGCCGATTCTCTCCGCCGCCTCCAATGTTCTCCGATCAACCCCCGTCAAGAAGAGCTGGGACTCCCTCAACATTCTCCTCGTCGTTTTGGCCATTCTGTGCGGCGTTTTCGCCAGACGAAACGACGACGAATCGTCTCCGCGCGCCGCTGACGAAGACGCCGTTCCGGATCAAAATGCTGCGTACCGTAAAATATCGTCGGAAGAAGGAGCGGAAGGGTGGTTCGGGTTCTCCAAGGAGAGGAAGCAGTCACCGGCAACCGGATTGAGAAGGAGCAGTAGCTCTTATCCAGATCTGCGCCATTGGGATACCGGCGACGACCGCTACAAGTTTCGTTTCTTTGATGACTACGAAATCGACAAGCAGTTTCGCTCGCCGGCGAGGGACCATTTTCACGCCGTGGACCACCGCAAACAGTGGCCTGCAGCTGAAGAAGAAGAACAACAACAACAAGAAGAAGTTGGTGTTAAGGAAATTCCGGTGGATACCTTCGAAATCCGTTCTTCGCCGCCGGAACCGCCGCTGAAGTCACCTGCGCCTCCTCCTCCTCCACCACCGCCACCTCCTCCGCCGCCGGATTCCGCTCGTCGCGAACCAAGACAGACTCATCAAAAAGTGGAAAGTGGTAGTGAGATAACTGAGCTTGATGATCGTGAGTTCACTAGGATTCAGTCTCCGCCGCCGGCTCCTCCGTCGACGCCACCTCCGCCAACGCCGTCGGTGAAGATACGATCGGAGCATAAGCACGGAAAGAGTGAGCGAAAGAAGAGTAACGTGAAGAGGGAGATAGAAATGGTTTGGGCTTCAGTACTCTCCAAGCAAAGAAAGAGAAAGAAGAAGCAGAGGACAAAGCGTGATCACCATCAAGATTATGATAATGTTGATGAATTAACAAATAACACGACAGCACCACGCCCACCGCCGCCGCCACCCCCACCGCCGCCACCATCGGTCTTTCACAGTTTATTCAGAAAGGGTCTCGGCAAGAACAAGAAAATCCATTCAGTGGCGCCCACGCCGCCACCTCCACCTCCATTGACATCATCAAGGAGATGGTCAAAGCGTAAGAGCCAGAGCCAGATCCCACAGCCACAAGCTCCTCCACCGCCGGAACCCCCTCGCCGGAGGAACCCCGGGAAGCCGCCACTGCCCAATAAAACGGGCAACTCTAACGATGAGACAATAAACACCGGCAACCAGTCGCCTATGATTCCGGTTCCGCCGCCGCCTCCGCCGTTCAAGATGGCGGCGATGAAGTTCGTAGTTCGTGGGGATTTTGTTAATATACGTAGCAACCAGAGCTCGCGGTGTGGCTCGCCAGAACGGGAGGACATTAATGTGTCAGAAACCACCACCCCCACTTCAACCTCCACGGCAACAACCACCAACACCGTTATGGATTGTAACGGTAACGGTAACGGTAACGGCAAAGTGGGTGTGGCCGTTTTCTGTCCCAGCCCCGATGTGAATGTGAAGGCTGCAAATTTCATTGCTCGGCGCAGGGGAGAGTGGATGCTGGAAAAGCTCAATTCCTTGAGGGAGAAAGGCAATGGCTCATTGCATCATCCTGTGTGATGTGAGAGGTTACAACTAGTAAAAACACTGAAAAAATTTGGGCTCTAATTTTGGCTTTTTGATTCAGTTATTAGAGCCTTGTGAGGAAAAATAATATGATTCAGAGTCTTCGATTTTGGTTTGTTTTCCCATACTTTGATGATTGATTGATGTCATTTTGTTGTGTTCTTAAAGATGCATTAGAATTTATGCATAACAGATTTGTATAGGAAGAAAACTAGGGCTCTAATTCTGTTTTTTGATGTCCTATTAGAGCCTCTAGTATAAGATTTATTGGGAGTACGAACTTCTGGTTTGCCAGTTTGTATGTTTCTATAATATTCACCCCGCATCTGATTGTATATTTTTTTTTTTTAAAAACCTTTTTATCAATCTCTCTCATTCTCGTTGGTCTTGGAGTAATTGGATTAAATTTGTGATTTTCTACTGGATATATTAAGCTAGCTGGATTCATATATGAAGACTTTGCAAGTAGTTGTTTTATTAAAATTTTGAACAGTGACTTTTCCTTTGTGATGTATACATAAAGAATTCAGGACCTTTTCCAGTATTGCTATAATTTTCAAGGCTTGAATAGAACCGCATCCACCCAGAATCGTCGCTTTCCTTTATGGAATGCCGATGTATGAAATCTGAATTCATGCAAACAAAACCCTGACCACATGTTTTCATTATTTGAAAAATAAAAAACAATTGTTTCCATTGAAAAACTTATTTAAATTGACCATACCTTAAACTTTTGTTTTATGGCGCAGTGTCAATGGAACATATCGTTAGTTGAATTTTTAAAATTTTAGGTACAACTCAGCTGGTTGAATTGAAGTGTCCACAACAGCTACTAATTGGCCCAACACTGTCTCAACAAAAAAAGAGACCAAGACCCCAAAAGAGTCAACCATAATTCAAAACCCGTAGAAAGCGGAAAAAGCCCAGGCACTGACACACTCTCTAGTACTTTCACTCAAATTCTACTGACTAAAATGAAAATTGGATTTTATACTTTTTCATATTACATGATATGAGTTTTTTTTATATCATAAAAGCAAAAATGATGTGAGACTCATCTATTAAAAAAAGTCATATGTGAAATTTATAATGAAAATCGAAGAGTGTGTAGGAAAATTTGGAAGTATAAAACTCATACAAATTTACTGACTAAAGTTCTTTACATTCAGGGTGTCATTCTGCGGTTGCTGGCGGATGTAGTGCATGAGTCAAGCTTTGGGACACTATCACATGGGATCTTGTTGACACTCTATCTATTCCTCAGCCAGAAGAGCCCAAAGGCACGAGAGAAGTGGCAGCCATTGTAGAACTCTAAGACTATGGCATCGCATGAGGGCGTATGTGCCTGGGCATCGCATGAGGGCATATGTGCCTACAAAGAAAAACCATACTGACTAAGTATGGGGAGTTGCATTTTGTGAGATAAATATGAAAGAGTAAATTTTTTTGGTCCTCAGCAAATTTTGCGATGCTTGCTTTAGTCCCTAGCAAAAAAAAAGGCATATCGTGGTCCCTAAGAAATTCAAAAGAGACTCATTTAGTTAAAATAGTGGTCCCTCACAAATTCAAAAAAGACCCATGTTAATCCTCAAAAGGACTAAAATGGGTTCATTTTTAATTTTGTAGGGACTACGATGGACCTTTTTATTTGCTAGGGGCTAAAGTGGGCATCGTGAAATTTGCTGAGGACTAAAAAGAGTATTTACTCAATATGAAAATCATTAATGGCCTTTATTTATAGTTTGAAATTTTAAGTGAGATAATTGTTTATTATTATACTAGAGTATCTGTATGGTTGTTTATTATTTTATGGGATAGGTTATTTTATCTACTATTTTTTCTACCTACTTTTTGCCTACCACTTTAAAATACCATTAGATCAGAATCTTAACTAACATTTATCTTTCTCTCTCTTCTTGAGATTCTGATATAACAGTATTGGAAGATGATAGACAAAAGTAAACAGAAAAAATGGTACATAAAATAACCTATCTCTTATTCTATTAGAGTCTCTCTGATTATAGAGATTCTTATCGACTCATTTTATAGTGAAATTAAGTTAGTACAAAATAAAATTACATATGCAATATCCATGCAATGAACCTTCATAGGTCTTTAATTAACAGCTTTAGATGATATTAGATAATATGTGACCCTGGTCACGTATTGTGCAATATAGGATTTGTTTGATTGTATTTTGAATTTTTTGTTTTTAAAACTGTTTTGTAAAGTAATTTTTAAAAATTATTTTGTAGAATAAAAAAAAATCCATTTGATAATATTATTTTGAAAATAGTTTTAAAAGTTAAAAAAAATTGTTTGGTAAATTTGTTTCCAAAATGTGGTTTTAAAATAAAAAAAGGAAAAAATTATCAATCACATCAAAGACCAAAAAACAAAAAAATATATCGTGCAAGGAGCTTGAAAATAAGATTTATATGAGATGGCACAATATTAACTTTTACTTTTTTATTTTCAGATTATTACTGTCATGCCATTAATGAGGCTTTTGTTCTCCGAGTTTTTGTTGTTTTGGATGTAAAAAACTTAAACACAAAACCAAAACATGATAAGGGTGTTTTGTAAATTTGGTTTTAAAAACGAAAAATCAAATGTCGTTTTAGAATTTCATTTACAAAACACTGATCAACACTGCGGCGTATCCAGAAAATTATATTTATGTCTGCACACTTGCCGCCGGAATTTTTTTTAAAAAGAAAGTATGATTATCCTTTTCCAGCCAATTTAGTTACAACTTAGTGTATCTATTTTGTCACATATACAGGGCAAAGTATAACCCAGATCAATACCTTAGAAAAAGGAATTCTCCATTGCAGGTACAACATACCAAAGGCAGGATTTGGAGGCAAGTATGGACATTCTTTGCTAATAGATCGCTTACAATTAATGTTGTCTATATATACAAGTTACATCATGATTCCAATTATTTGCTTACTGCTAGATTATCTGTTTTTTTAATTATGCAACTCAAGAATTCCAAAGGCTATACCTTGAAGTATAGTCATTATCTTCCAAAAATCAAACAAACTTGTGTCTGCACTTGCCCACATTTGCACAAGTGTAGGTTCGCCTCTGGATCAACAAACAAGCTTTTTTGTTTTTCTATTCTTAAAACAAGAAAACTGTTTTACGAAATAGAAATCAAATAGAGCCTTTATTTTGGAAAATGTGGCAAAAAGTGGGAGGCAATTCTAGCAAGCAGCAAGAACTCATGACTTGGGAAGACGTTAACCATGGACCAAGGGAACAATAATATTAAGAAGGCTTGAAACACGACAATCAAACCCAAAATCTTAAGGCATTAAGTACATGAGTCCTTCTACTTATATGATGCTCACTAAATTCATTTTTAACTAATGTGGGACTCTAGCCACTCACACTTGAATTCCTCAACATTTTCCCCTTTAGTATGAGTCTCATGCCCACATTCTTTCCCTCTTAAGGAAAAGATTCCCACACTCTTTCCTTCTCAAATAGAAGCTTTTTCGAGTATTTATGTGGTTCATTAATTATCAAGGCTTTCGGGGTGAGGTTCTTCTGAGGTTCGTATCGGCACAAACTCCCTTGGCAAATAATTGGGATAGTGCCATGTAATCTAAGATTAGTGTTTATCATATTGTAGGAGATAAAATTATCTCTTACATATACATAAAAAAAAGTATGTGAGGGTCATGTGAAGAGAAGAGATAGAAAAGAAAAATATGAATCCACATATCATTATACAATAAAAAACATGGAAAATATTAATCCCATTATACAATCCACGTTTTAGGTTTCAAATTTGATTGTCACACGCATTTTTTTTATATTATATAAATTTTAATTAATATTATAAATACTAATTAATATCACAAAATATAATTGGTATTTTTAAAAAAATAATATTAAATTTATTTAATCAAATAATAATTAACATAATAAATAATTTTCTGACAAATATGTTTTAAATTCTTTTAACTTTAAAAACATTAAATTTAATATCATCGATCACGAATTGTTAATTCTTTTTTCCATTTTAAGATAAAGAATTGAAATATTGATGATGGAAAAAAAGTAATTAGTTGATGATAAAAAATTTAATATTTTTTTAAAAATAAATTATAAGGATTCTGAAAATTATTGATCCTGTTAATTATTATCTATTGAAGGCCTATTATATTATTTTGAAAAACAATATCAAATTTAATCAGTTAAATAATAATTAACACAATAAGAATAATTATTATATCTTATTGTATTCAACTAGTTATATTATTTTAAAAAATAGTTTTAAATTTGCATTAATAATATATTTTTTTAAATATATTAAATAATTCATTTTGCCTACATTTATTATTTTAAAAGCGTATTCAATCATCAATATTACATAGACTAAAGTAATACTTGGTTGTTATCAAAAAAAAAAAAAAAAAAGTAATACTTAGTTCCTAAATTATACGATGCACCCAGTTTAATCATTTACTTAAATATATATAATTTATTTATTAAATTGTTCAAATTTATGTTACATTCTTTTTTATTATATTTATATGGAAAATATAGGAAAGCACCATTTTAAATTTGTAATACAATTTTAGTTTAATATGGGTTAAGATCATTTTATATCAGTGTAAGTTACACTCTCAATCTTGATCATTGATCCACTTGTATCTAATGACTCATATTACTAAAAAATTAGAGCCATTAGATATAAGAGAGATCAATGGTCAAGATTGAGTGTAAACTTTTTAACTCTTATACTGGTGTAAGAATATCCTGTCTCTTTTCTTATTATAAACATAAATTTTTCTATTTAAATAATAAAAAACAATTTAATTTATATTTGTCATATTACCAAAAAACTCAAAAAAATTTCTTCCAAAGAAGATGGTGGTTTCGTAAATAACAGCAAATTTACGTACTAAAGAAGGAGAAAAAAAACGAAATTCATAATTTCTTGTCTATTTTGATTAAATATCCAGCCAATGTCATGAGCAGAGCAAAATTTAATTTTGATACAAAATTTAGTTTTTTTTCTTCCAAAAATTAAATATAACAAAAAAGACAACGAGAGAGAGAGATGTAACAACTTTTGTGAAATATTTACAGTACATCGCACCACTGATTCGGTTGGATGGACCAATTAAAATGTGATATTTTCTATGATGTATATATAATAAAAAGAGAATTTTTTTAATGAAAGTAGTATGTACATTAGATATACTAAAAAGAGAAAAGTGTGTATCATTTAAAAGAATGTAAAGTTGTATTATTTTAAGTGAGAGAAAAAAAAAATTATGGAGGGAGAGTAGACAAAAAAATAAAAATAAAAATATTATTTTTTTGTAAAAGTGAAATGGCACAAGTTATGTTAAACAATTTTTCCTATTAAAAATGATCTCCAACTTTTGAGAAAGAGACAGAGCAGCTGATTGCGATGCTGCTGATTGCGATGCTGTTCATTACCTCGTTACTCATCAGCACCAATTTTTTTAGGAATTAATCTTTATTTGTAAGAGATAATTTTATATACATATAAAAATAAAAAATACTTATATAAAGATGAAAAAAATAAAAAATAAAATATGAATCCACAAATACTAATATCTACTTTGAAGGGATTAATATTTTTATATTATAAACAATTATTATATTTTACATACATATTAAAATATAAGGAATCTATAGAAAGAAAAGAAAAAGAAAAAAGAAAATATGAATCCACAAATACTAATCTCTCTACTTTTAAGGGATTAATATTTTTTATATTATAAAAAATAATTTTATTTTCTATACACATATTTTTTATAGTTCGTCTTTTTTATCGTCAATAAGTTATTTACATTGAGTTCAAAATAATATTATTATGGGACAAAAATCATGATATTTTTGTAATTATAATTTATTTTAAGATTATAATAATTTTTTTAGGGGTGTTCATCAACCGATTCAAACCGCGATGACTAAACCGGAAAATCGAAAATCAAAAATCGAATTAACCGAAAAACGAAAAATTTAATTGGATGGATCAGTTTTTGGATGGGTTAGTGAAAACCGATCCAATCCAAACCGATCCAATAATTCCTCAACCTTACTATCTAGACTACCTACTTGGACATTTTCCCAATTATAGTTCAAAAATCATATAGTAAAATTCTAAATCCAAGATCCATTAACTCATCATGTTGGAGAAAGTGAATTTTGTTTGATCTATGTTATGCTCTTTTTTTTTGTAAGATACATAATATATTTTTATTACATGAGCTATTATTGTACAACAACTCCTCTATAGGATGAAAATTTGGATTACTTCGGATCTCAGGCAATCATATTATAAATTTTTTGTTGGAGGTAAAAGATAGTAATTCAACTTTTTATTTTAAAATGCTTCTAGATTGCACAATAATCATCATACAAACCTTACAAAGCCGATACATACAAAAGATATGTTATTTGTATAATAATCATCATTCAAATCTTAGGCTTTTCAAAAAATCAAAAACCGATCTAATCTAAACCGAATAAAATTGGATTGGATCGGATCGGATTTTAAAAGAAATTCAAACTGAATGGATGATTATATGATTAAACCGAAGGGATTGGATCAGATGATTTTTGCTTCCAATATCGATCCAATCCAGACCGCGAACACCCCTACCTTTTTTATAGAGTAAATACCTTTTTTTGGTCCCCAGCAAATTTTACGATGCCCGCTTTAGTCCCTAACAAATAAAAAAGCTATTCGTGGTCCCTAAGAAATTCAAAATGGACCCATTTAGTTGAAATCGAGGTCCCTCACAAATTCAAAAAAACTCATATTAGTCCCTCAAAAGGACTAAAATAGGTCCACTTTAAATTTCTTAGAGATCACGAATAACATTTTTATTTGTTAGAGACAAAAATAGACATCATAAAATTTGTTCAGCACCGAGAAGAGTATTTACTATTTTTTATATTACCCGCATGAAACCAGGCATTTTTATTCGTACCCAGGAGATAAACATACATCAGAAACATTAATTTTTTTAAGAAGAAAAACAGCTTTCGCAAAGATAACTCTCTATCAAACACTCCGTTACTTCGTTTTCTTCTCATTATCACCGCTTCAAAATTTTAACATTCTCTTCCTCTGACAATTCAGATTCTGTTACTTTCTTCACTCTCCAACCTGACTCGGTTCGGCCTCAGATGAGTTAACCCGGAAGATTGCTCTGCGTTAATCGCCATGGTAACTCTTGGAATGACACATTTTGATGCAAAATTATATGGAAAATAGGCTTTCAGTAAAATGCAGAAGTTTTCTGCTATATTATTGTTCTTCAATCATCAAAAGTCTTCCCTCACATCCTTCTAACCAGCCTTTTAAAGGCAATACAAAAAGTAACTGACAACAGAGGACCATCAATAGTCTTAAAAACTGATACAAAACGGAAATAACCATAAACAAAACATAAAGTCATGCAAACTGAAACGTCTGCAATTATTAAAATCCATAAAAGACTTTAAAACTGAAACGTCTGCCATTATAATAATTTATGGTGAGTTAAGTGCATCACATTTCGTTTTCTGTTTCCGTCACGTGCTTGATTGGTGTTAATTTCCCTTTGACTCTTGGAGCTGCATTTTTTTTCATTTTTCATTTTTTTTGAACTGTTATGTGTGATTTCGTTTCAAAACTATCTTCTTTGACGTGATAGTGTTTCTCGTGAATCATGAATTATTTTGAGAGGTGAAAAATTATGATAGTGAATGCATTGCCAAAAGATGCTGGCAATGTTCTTGGAATGGTGGTGAATAAGATTGTTAGGCACTGCACACAAATTGATAATTTAGAAGCAAATAAAAAAATAATAATAATAATGCAACTTGATGAGTTTAATTGTCTACTGCAACAAAGTTTAATTGTCGTTGGAGTTGGACGGGAATTAAAAATTAAGTAAAAAAAGAAGGTAAAATTTTGACATTTCAGCATATTTACTATAATTTAAGTTGTAACTGTTAAATGAGAAAGAAACGAGAAACATATGAGTAAACCACATGCTTTAGATGAGCAACGGAGACACTATTATATAACTGAGATACATGAGAATTAGACAATGTGAACTTTTTCCTATACACTATGCTACTCTATATACTATATATTCAACACTCCCCCTCAAGCTGGAGCATATAAATCATAAGCTCTAAGCTTGTTACATAGTAATCTATTCGAGGACTCCTCAAGAACTTAGTAAAGACATATGCTAATTGATTATTTGAGTTGACAAACTGTGTAACAATCTACCCTGATAAGACCTTCTACCTGATGAAATGATAGTCTATCTCAATTTTCTTAGTCTTTCATCAAATGAGAGGAATTGCCTCAGTGTGACCAAACTTCAGTTCCTTGAGTAGTTGCTTTATCCAGATAAATTCACACGTGGTTGTGGCCATTGAGCGATACTCATCTTCAGCACTCGATCTGGCAACCATGCTCTGCTTCTTACTTTTCCAGGAGACTAAGTTATCTCCAATAAACACACAGTATCCAGAGGTGGATTTCCTATCAATAGGACAACCTGCCCAATCAGCATCTGAGTATCCCACAACTTTAGTATGACCTTTATCCCCATAGAAGAGACCTTTATCTGGAGTTGACTTGATGCACTTGAGAATATAGATTATTGCATTCCAATGATCTTCACAATGAGTTAAGAAACTAACTCACTACACTAACTGCTAATAAAATATCTGATCTAGTGACCGTGAGGTAGTTCAGTTTCCCAACTAATCTTCTATACCTTTCTGGATCGGAGAATGACTCCCCCTGATTTGTTAGAAGCTTGACATTTGAATCCATAGGAGTGTCAATTGGCTTTGCATTCAACAGGGTTGTTTACTCAAGAATATCCATAGCATACTTCCTCTGGGATATCACAATGCCATCCTTAGACTGAGCGACTTCTATCCCTAAGAAATATCAAAGTTTATCAAGATCCTTTGTCTGAAAGTGGTGGCTAAGATGTTGTTTTACCTGAGTAATGCCATGATGGTCATTACCTGTAATGACAATATTGTCAACATACACCACCAAATAAATGGATCCTGAAACTGAGTGGCGATAGAACACTGAGTTATAATAGCCATAACCTAATTAATTAGTAAATTAAATGTGATTGAATAATTAATCATGTAATAGTGAGTAAAATTAAGTATAAGGCTTAATTAAATGAATTGGAGTCACTTTGGAGGTAAAAAGTGTACTCTGTGAAAATTAAGGGGTATAAATGAGTGTAGGCAAAAGTACCCAAAATATAAAAATGAAAGTGGAAATATTCCTAGAATAATATTTCAGACTTTTGGGTAAAGTTTGGTAATTAATGGAGTTGAATAGATAGATGAACCAATACCCACTTTATTCCACTTAACTTAAGTTAAGTGACTAGACCACAAAAAGAACCCAAAATCCCTCCCATTCCCGTCGACCACCAGAAGAGGAAAGAAAGAAAGGAAGAGAAGGAGAAGAAGAGAAGGAGAAGGGGGAAGAAGAAGGGGGAAACCCTAGGTTGAGCAAACCTTAGCCAAATTCATCCATTCCAAAGACTAAACCACTCCAAATCTTCCACTCTTTCACAATCAAAGCTTGGTTTTGAGTGGGAGTCTTTGTGGAGTGGGATTTTCCTTGCTTTTTGGGGCGAAAATTTGGGGTTTTGAGGAGATTGAAAGTGATTTCTTCCATGGGAGCTTAGGAGGTTAACATCCCTTGGTTGTATACCCAATTTTGGTAAGATTCTTCTCCTTGAACTCTATTTTCATGAGTTTATGTTTAGATGAATAGTGTTTTAGGGTTTGTGATTATGTGAGTAAATTGGCTATGTTCTAGGTGGATTGAGACTTAGTACATGTTATGAAAAATGCTAGGAATGACGTTTAATCGGTAGAAATGAACTTATTTAGCTATTTGATTATGCTTTGAAAATTGCTAGGTTGTATACTTAGTTTGTGGATTTTCTTGCATTGGTAAACAATGGGTTGGTTGAATGTTAATTGTACCTATATGATGGCTAGGATTGAGCCTTGTGGATTAACGTTGGAGGACCAACCATTGGAGAAAGCTATGGAACTTGATTAGCTCACTTAAAATTGGTATTGATTGTAAAGCTTGGTTGTTGAGTTGGTGAAGAACAAAGGTGGACTGAAGCTTTGAGGTAAGCCTTCGGACCTTGGGTGTAATTCCCTTGATTGTTCCACCAAGCCCTGATTGGGTAGTGGTTGTGATAGTGTATATAAATGCAATGAAATAGTTTAATGCTTTGTTACACGTATGTGTATGCATTTGGTGTGACATAGGATGGTGTTTCCCTATGTTGGTATGTTGCATGACGATGCGTAAATCATACTTGGTAGTTTAGCTGGCCAGTAGGACTATTTGCATCTGAGTATCTTAGGACAGCTTGAGAGCTCGAGGAATTTCTCCTGGAGATGTTATTTACACTTTGCATAGATATGTATTTACTGCATTATTATTGTTATTGCTATTACACTGTTTTTGGAACTATGGGGTGGATAGATGCTCCAAGGACCCCTGGATATATTCGTATATCTCACCCCGTGTTGTGGGGACCCCCTTTCAGGTAAAGATGCTGCAGGAGCCACCAGTGGCAAGTGGCCTTATTTGGATTAGTAGTGATACATGAAGATGCTGTCTTTTGATATTATACATGTTATTTTGTAGTTTACATGTATAGGATTGTTCATTGATAGATGTATATCCTGTTTTATTCGAATGGACTTAGCCTATGCTCATGCCTTTGGTTATCTCTTTTGTGGATGGGAGCCAAGGGAATGATCATAGTAATTTGTAAGCTAAGTTCCCTGATTTGTAGTGAAGATATGTTGTAAATGATGCTTACTTTAAGTTAAATGTATGTATGCACTTTATGTATTGGACTTGTTGAGCTGGAAACTTAATTAGGTACCTAGTGATAAATTGGGAAACGTTGAGAAAACAAAGGAGATGCTGCCCAATTTTAGTCTAATCCATGGGGAGAGGTTGAAGAAGTACTAGGAATAAGCTTGGAAGCATGGACATGTGAGGCTTGTCAAATGGGATTCACTTCCCTTGGGTTTAGAATTGAAAAATGAGCATGTGTAGAGTTCCTGGCAGCGCGCTTAAGCGCCCTGCTGCCCCTGTGAGAGACATTGCTTTCTGCCGTCGCGGGCTTTAGCGCCCAAAATAGGGGCTTTAGCGCCCAGGTAGCACGCTTAAGCGCCCTGGTTCGCGCTTAAGCGCCCTTAGCGGCTAAAAACGAGTTTTCTCTCTGCCGGTGGGCGCTTTAGCGCCCGATAGCGCGCGCGGCCTGTGTCCAATATAAACATGTATTGTTATAATTGTCATAACTTGAGCTACAGAGCTCCAAATGAGGCGCGGTTCGAAACCACGCGTAGCTAATGAAGAGAGGAAGACATTTAACAACTTTGGTCTAATATAATAAGAGTATGATGTTAAGCTTAATTTATTTTATTCCGCAATGTAATATGGTTATGATCACGCAATTGGGCATTACAAATTCGACATGTTTTGAAAAGAAAAATTTAAACGGATTTTAATTGAACCTATGTGATTGTAACTGCGCTTAATATCATAATGCGATGTTAACAAACCGGTTCTAGAACGGGGAGTTACACTGAGTGGTCAGTTTCGCTCTGAGTCAAACCAAATTGTTTAATAACAGTGCTAAATCTTCCAAACCAAGCACCTGGAGATTGTTTGAGACCATATAGAGATTGGTGGAGGTGGAAAACGAAACCAGACTCCTCCTGAGCAACAAACCCTGGAGGTTGCTCTGATGACATTGCTGCTTCGTTTGGCGCGTATGTGCGCGTCCTTGCTCTGTTGAGGGTGGGATAGGTACAGACAACACAACCTTGAGAAGGCGATTCGATTGATGGAAAACTTGCTGGAAAATGCTCCGGCACGGTGGTTGACGACGACTGGTGGTGGAGATTCTCCAGAAAAGTGGCTGATGACGACCGGAGACGTTGACTGGTTGCTGGGACAGTGGTTAGCAACTAAAAAAAATGCCGGAGGGACATTTATGGAAGAAATACTGGAAACCGAGAGGACGACAGAGTTTCCGGAAAAGAAATTTGTCACCGGCAGGTAGTAGGTCCACTGGGTAGGCACAAATCAAGATTTGTTTCTCGTTAGGCTCTTGATACCATGTTAAATGAGAAAGAAACGAGAAACATATGAATAAACCACATTCTTTAGATGAGCAGCGGAGACACTATTATATAACTGAGTAAAAGGGGATATATATGAGAATTAGACAATGTGAGACTTTTTCCCATATGCTAGGCTACTCTATATACTGTATATTCAACAGTAATGGTCTCCAAGTGATGAAAATGAACGAGGCAAAGGCCCATTAGCTGTAAATGGTTGGTCAAAGAGGGAGCTAATTAGTATTTAAGAAAGAAGGGCTGATATAAGATTTTAGTATTTCCTATAGTTTGCAGAATTTTTTATAAGATTTTTTTCCCCTCTCTCCAAATGCCACAGAATAGAAACATTATTATAAATTTACTTAGCAAGGATTATTCTGTGTCATGGGTAGGATGACAATAACAAATCTATCATTAGTGATTGATACTGTGGAATGGAAGAATAGTTTCTCTTAATTTACATATTTGCTTTGAATTTCCTATGCCTGTCTTTGTAGTTTGCACCAGTGAGCATCATTGTAGGTTCTCATGTCTGGGTTGAAGATACATTGCAAGCATGGATTAGTGGTGAAGTTTCTAAAATCAATGGTGATGAAGTTCATGTTCGCACCACAGATGGGAAAACAGTGAGTCAATTTGTCTGTAATCTTTGTGTGTGAAAATTGTCTGCATAGATTCTTTACTGTATATATTGTTTATGGATTATTGCAACTGTTGTTTTTTAGTGCATTTTATGAGAATAAAGCTGGGTTAAATAACTTTTAGGAAATATATAAATTGAGAAAAATGTTTGTCTTTTTAAAGGATAGTCATTCTAGTTAAATTGACTGTTTTTTTATTTAATAGTAAAATTAAAAAAAAAAAAAAAACCTCTCACTTTCTCCCACCCTGATTTCTATTGTGTTACTCTTTCTCTCACCATAAAACATTATAGTTTTGACTAAAATTACATAATTTTATTTCCTTTTAAAGGACAAACATTAATCCCATATAATATCTCATGTATAGTTTAATCCTTATTCCCTCCATATCACTGTATCCTTTATGTCAGACCTCCAATTACATAGAATTGTAACACATTAAAACAGATTTGCATTGATATTTTTGTGCAGAACTTGCAGGGGACACCAGAAAATGGAAATGCTCTAAATGGTGCAGCAAAAATTGCATCAGTAAGAGGAAACTGCTTCTTTTGATGAATAAATCTTAGCAATATTTTTGGCAGTGGAAGGTTTTGTTTAATTTGTAAAATGTTTACCCTCTATGTGCTTTAGGATATGAGTATGACTATTGCAGTATGAAATGTACGTGACCTTGAATCTGAGGGAAAACCACAAAAATCACTCAATGAGAAGCTGCAAGTGAGTGGCCAGTTAGATGCACTTAAAAATATTAATCTGTGATACATACTTAAGATCTCCTATGTAAGTTTCAATCCTTTTGTCATTTGCTTGTCCATTCTTCTTAAAGTCAGTTTTTCTGGTTCCGGAGAACCAAGACTTGTTGATCAAGTGCATACCACAAAATTTGGGATTTTCTGGGGACAAACCTTTTGCTGCATGTGTTATATATAAAAACCTTCTTCAGTGGAGATCATTTGAAGTCGAAAGAACAAGTGTCTTTCACCGTATCATTCAAAAAATTGATTCATTCATTGAGGTAACTTACCCTTTTTAGGATGATTTGTGTATCACTAATGACACAGTGCTTTTGCATTTAAAAGTACTTATATCTATTTCTGAAATCGCCAAAAATATTTCACTGACAACTGTAATTTCTGCACTATTGAAGGCTCGGGATAATGCTGCTGTATTAGCCCGTTGGTTGTCTAATATATCTACTTTTTTTTTTTTTTTTTTTGTATAACTCTAATATATCTACTTTGTTGTTGCTACTCAACGCACTCTCAAAGCAAGTGGAGCAGCTAGCTTAACACCCCAACGGCGGAGAGTAGCATCATCTTCTCTGTTTGGAAGAATGTCTGAATTATGAAGCAACTGCTAATCCTTTCTGAAGAAGTTTACCTGTTTATATATATGTAGTTCTTTTATCTTTCTATAAATTTGTTTCCCTTCTGCGATTCTAGGGGCTAAAGCCATCTCCCCAACGTGCTGTCTCATTTCTAAATGGTCAAGGGCTTGACATATTGGATGATTTACGGCAAGTGGAAGCAAAATATACAGCACTTCTGTTTAAGCAACAGCTCACTGCCTTACTTGAAAATATACATGGAAAGATAAGGGGAAATCTAAAAAGGGAGATATCTCCATTACTTTGATTGTGTATCCAGGTAGATAATGACAATTCTTCTTTTTACAAATGCTTTGGAAAATTGAAATAAAAATTATGAGTGTTTCTCTATTAAGATGTTTTAGCAATTTGCAATCATTTGTGGGTTTTAAATGTGTTATGTTTATTTTCCTAAACACATATTTTTACATACTTGACTGATACTGACATTTTGGTTTTAGTCTCATTTGATATATGTTTTGTGGGCCATTGACTTCATTATGTTACTTTCTCTCTACGGCCCAAATTGATTACCCTTGCTGGCTAGTAGCATTTAGCACCAACATACAAAACGCATCGTTTTGTTTGTTACGGTGTGATTGCTATCAAACTGTGATATATATTCGTGTTGCCACAGTGGCATTATTGATTAAGCTGATTCATTGTGTACCATACGAAAAAGTTGGGGTTTTCATCTTTTCGTTGAAGCTCTCTGCAGAAAGAATATCTTAGGGTTTCTTTGAGAGTTTGTGAGGCTTTTTGAGAGAGTTAGACTAAGAATCTCATCTTGGTTCTCTTGAGAGATTCGATCCTGGTGAGAAGACGAAGCTTTCAATCGGTGTATTGTTGAGAGATTCTACCAACAGTGGTGGAAAGGCTGAACCTGGTGACGTTCCTCTTTGGACAAGAAGAACGCATGATAATGAGGAGCTGGACGCATTGGATGAAGATGCTGGCTAATTGATTTGGTGAAGTCCTTCCAGTTATTTTTTTATGCTGTTGTTTTCAATCTTTAAATACATGTGATGTATTTGTTCGGGTGTTTTAATTCCTGATGCATTACTGTAGTCTTGCTTATTCTTTCTCTGTTATATGCCTTGTGTAAGCTGTATTGGTAGAGTTACATGTTTAGGATCTTGAACTCGTTGTACCTGTTATCTGTTTTCTGAATAAGAGTGCATGCTAGAGGGCGTTTGACCCTCACTGGCCAACTTGGATGTAGGAAATTCTTATACAAAGAATTTCTGAACCAAGTATAAATCTCTTGTGTGTTGTCTCTTATGTTTTCTGTTTCTGTTAGTTCGATTAGTGGGCTGATTCTTGGTAGCTCTATACCAAGAATTGTAACAAGTGGTATCAAGAGCTTAGGTTCTTGGTTCCTTTTTTCTTCTGGTCAGTATCTGTTTCTGTTCCGTGTTTTCTGTCTTTTTCCCTCTGGTCCTCGTCCTATCTGCTATTGGAAGCTGAAGAGGATGGGTATCACCAAGGTTGAGGTGGAGAAGTTTGATGGGAGGGGTGACTTTAACATGTGGAAGATCAAGATGATGGCTGTCTTGGTCCAACAGAAGTGTGAGGATGCTGTTGGTCCTGAAAAGGATCTTCCTAATTCCCTAACACCTAAGGAACTAAAAGACTTAATGGCTTTAGCTCATAGTCTAATTGTTGTAAATCTATCTGATAGTGTCCTTAGGCGTGTTTGTAAGATAACTAATCCTAGAGAGCTTTGGGAAAAGCTTAAGGCTCTCTATCAAACTAAATCTGCCCCAAACAAGATGTTTTTGAAGGAGAAATTCTTTTCCTTCAAGATGGATCCTTCTAAGTGCCTGGAGGACAATCTTGATGAGTTTAACAAACTCACCTTAGATCTGGATAATGCTGGGGCAACTGCCTCAAATGAGGATCAAATTTTGATCCTCTTGAATTCTGTTCCAGATTCTTATAGGGGTGTAAAAGATGCTATAAAATAAAGCAAAGGGGGAATGGACTTAGATGAGATAACTGAAGCTTTGAAAGCAAGGGAGGTTGAAATACTCTCCCATAAAAAGTCCCATGTTGAGGGGCTGGTTGTGAAGGGTAAAGGGAACAAGAAGGGGAAATTTAAAAATAAATGGAAGGGAAACAATAATGTATCCCAACCTAACCAGAACACACAAGGTAATAAAAATAAGGAGCAGCCAAAAGGTAAACTTACCTGCTGGTTGTGTCATAAAGAGGGGCATATCAAGAAGAATTGCCCTGAAAATAATAAGGGAGCTGCAAAGGCAGCAACCAAAACTGAGTATGCAAATTTACTTAGTGGGTGTGAGGGTGCTGAAGTCCTTATGGTGTCTAATAAGGGCTTTGAGGCTGAATGGGTTATGGATTCAGGTTGCACTTTTCACATGACTCCTAGGAAGGAGTGGCTTGCTGGTTTAAGGTTCCAAAAGGGTGGAAAGGTCCTTATGGGGAATGACCAGGTCTGTCAAATAGAAGGGATTGGGGCTGTCAAGTTTCTAATGGCTGATGGCAGCCATAAAATCCTCAAAGAAGTGAGGTATGTCCCTGACTTGAGGAGAAATTTAATTTCTCTAGGTATGCTTGACTCAAGTGGGCTGTTATTCAAGAGTGAGCAAGGTTCACTCACTGTTCTTAAGGGTAGTGAAATTTTAATGGAAGGAAGGTTGATTAATGGCCTGTATATATTACAGGGCCATGCTATTTCATCCGAAAGCTGTATAACAACAGCCAAGGATGATGAATCTGTTCTTTGGCATAAGAGAATGGGTCATATTAGCAACCAGGGTCTGTCTGAGTTATGTAAACAAGGCATTATAAGTTCTAAGAAAGTAACTTGTGTTGAATTTTGTGAAAATTGTATTTTAGGAAAAACACACAAGTTACCTTTTCCTAGTTCTTCAAATTTTTCTAAATCTGTCCTTGATTACATACACTCTGATTTGTGGGGATCTCCTAATGTTCCCTCTTCTCTCTCTGGTTGCCATTACTTCCTTTCGGTTGTGGATTCATACTCTAGAAGAGTATGGACCATGTTCTTGAAGCAAAAGGATCAAGCCTTTGATAGCTTCAAGAATTGGAAGACCCTTGTAGAGAATGAAACTGATAAGAAAGTCAAGGTCCTAAGGACTGATAATGGGCTTGAGTTTTGCAATAATCAATTTTTTGATTTTTGCAATGAGCATGGTATTAAGAGGCACATAACTTGTGCTGAAACACCCCAACAAAATGGGGTGGCTGAAAGGATGAATAGAACCATCCTAAATAAGGTCAGATGTATGCTGGCTGAATGTGGTCTCCCTAAATCTTTTTGGGCTGAGGCTGTTTCCACAGCCTGTTACCTTATAAATAGGAGCCCATCCACTGTCATAGGTCTTAAAACCCTTATGGAGCTTTGGTCTAGTAAGCCACCAAGTCTAGGACACTTAAAACCATTTGGTTGCCTTGCATACATGCATGTAAAACAAGATAAGTTGAGTCCTAGAGCTGTTAAATCTGTCTTTGTTGGTTATCCTTCAGGTGTTAAGGGATATAAGCTATGGCTCATAGCTGAAAGGAAGTGTGTCATAAGTAGAGATGTGATTTTCGAAGAAAACACATTCTATAAAGACATATCCAAACTGAGTGACAAAGAGCATCCTCCTAGGACTGTTGAGTTGGAGGTGGAGCTGCCCAACAACACTGGGCAGCAACCTGATGTGGCTGAAAATGAACAACAGCACACTATTGCTGAAGTTCAAGATGATGAGAATGACATTCCCATTGATGAGCATGATGTGGAACTGGATAGAGATAATCTAGAGGATTATTTGCTATCTAGAGATAGGACTAGGAGGAATATAAGACCTCCAAGTCGTTTTGCACATGCAGATGTCATAGCATTTGCACTCCAAGTTGGAGATGTGCTGGAGTTTAATGAACCCAGCTCATACCAAGAGGCTATGAGGCTGGATTCTAAAATTCATTGGCTAAAAGCCATGAAGGAAGAGATGGAGTCTCTTGAGAAAAATAAGACTTGGGTTTTGGTGGAGCATCCAAAGAACAAGAAGGTGATTGGATGCAAATGGATTTTTAAAAGGAAGCCAGAAATCCCAGGTGTTGAAGCTGCCAGGTTTAAGGCAAGGGTTGTTGCTAAGGGTTTTCATAAATGAAATTAATAATCTGAAATCATTGTTGAAAAAGGAATTTGAGATGAAGTTCCTTGGTCCAGCCAAGAGGATACTTGGCATGGACATTACAAGGAAAAGAGATGAGAGGATATTGACTCTCTCTCAATCTGAGTATGTGAAAAAGGTCTTAAAGACCTTTGACATGTACCTGGCCAAACCTGTAAGTGTTCCCCTAGCTGGTCACTTCAGGTTAAAGGCTGTAGATGGTGAGTTAGCCTCGGATGAGGCTTCTTTTATGTGCAATATTCCATATTCTAATGCTGATGGATGCCTAATGTATGCCATGATAGGTTCTAGGCTTGATATTGCTTATGGTTTTAGTGTAGTAAGTAGATACATGAGTAAACCATCTAAGGAACATTGGAATGCTGTGAAATGGTTGCTTAGATACCTTAGTGGCTCTGTTGATTGCTGCATTCATTAATACTGC